>NC_052317.1:44338866-44566226 GCF_016432855.1 Salvelinus namaycush
AGAAACAGCCACACAAAGAGACAGCAAAGACTTCCAACCTTGAATAGAACTCAACCTGAGTTAGACAGCCAGTCTAACTAACATAAAGGTCCTAATAACAGATACAGAGATCCAAGCTCTGGGCTGGGCTGACGGGGACAGACAGAGATAACAGAGAGAATTGAAGACCCACTAACCTGTCAGCCTATAATAGAAACCCTTATACCAGTACATCACTACAGAGAAGAGATTTACTAGTTGAATAAACTCTTTGTCTCCTCTACAGCAGATACAATGGTGTAAGAGAAAGGGAGAGGCAGTAGAGGAAGGTACTGGAAGCAAATTATAGGAAGTTAGCCGTGCTCTCAGTGGTGCTGCTCTCAGTGGGTTAAACCCTCATAGTGGTGCTACTCTCAGTGGTGCTGCTCTCAGTGGTGCTGCTCTCAGTGGGTTAAACCCCCATAGTGGGCCTGCTCTCAGTGGTGCTGCTCTCAGTGGTGCTGCTCTCCGTGGTGCTGCTCTCAGTGGTGCTGCGCTCAGTGGTGCTGCTCTCAGTGGTGGTCCTCATAGTGGTGCTGCTCTCAGTGGTGCTGCTCTCAGTGGGTTAAACCCCCATAGTGGGCCTGCTCTCAGTGGGTTAAACCCCCATAGTGGTGCTGCTCTCAGTGGGTTAAACCCCCATAGTGGTGCTGCTCACATTGGTGTTGCTCTCAGTGGTGCTGCTCTCAGTGGTGGTCCTCATAGTGGTGCTGCTCTCAGTGGTGCTGCTCTCAGTGGGTTAAACCCCCATAGTGGGCCTGCTCTCAGTGGGTTAAACCCCCATAGTGGTGCTGCTCACAGTGGGTTAAACCCCCATAGTGGTGCTGCTCTCAGTGGGTTAAACCCTCAGAGTGGTGCTGCTCTCAGTGGGTTAAACCCTCATAGTGGTGCTACTCTCAGTGGTGCTGCTCTCAGTGGTGCTGCTCTCAGTGGGTTAAACCCCCATAGTGGGCCTGCTCTCAGTGGTGCTGCTCTCAGTGGTGCTGCTCTCAGTGGTGCTGCGCTCAGTGGTGCCGCTCTCAGTGGTGCTGCTCTCATAGTGGTGCTGCTCTCAGTGGTGCTGCTCTCAGTGGGTTAAACCCTCAGAGTGGTGCTGCTCTCAGTGGGTTAAACCCTCATAGTGGTGCTACTCTCAGTGGTGCTGCTCTCAGTGGTGCTGCTCTCAGTGGGTTAAACCCCCATAGTGGGCCTGCTCTCAGTGGTGCTGCTCTCAGTGGTGCTGCTCTCAGTGGTGCTGCTCTCAGTGGTGCTGCGCTCAGTGGTGCCGCTCTCAGTGGTGCTGCTCTCATAGTGGTGCTGCTCTCAGTGGTGCTGCTCTCATAGTGGTGCTGCTCTCATAGTGGTGCTGCTCTCAGTGGTGCTGCTCTCATAGTGGTGCTGCTCTCATAGTGGTGCTGCTCTCAGTGGTGCCGCTCTCAGTGGTGCTGCTCTCATAGTGGTGCTGCTCTCATAGTGGTGCTGCTCTCAGTGGTGCTGCTCTCATAGTGGTGCTGCTCTCATAGTGGGTTAAACCCTCATAGTGGTGCTGCTCTCAGTGGGTTAAACCCTCATAGTGGTGCTGCTCTCATAGTGGTGCTGCTCTCAGTGGGTTAAACCCTCATAGTGGTGCTGCTCTCAGTGGGTTAAAACCCCATAGTGGTGCTGCTCTCAGTGGGTTAAAACCCCATAGTGGTGCTGCTCACAGTGGGTTAAACCCCCATAGTGGTGCTGCTCTCAGTGGGTTAAACCCCCATAGTGGTGCTGCTCTCAGTGGGTTAAACCCCCATAGTGGGCCTGCTCTCAGTGGGTTAAACCCCCATAGTGGTGCTGCTCACAGTGGGTTAAACCCCCATAGTGGTGCTGCTCTCAGTGGGTTAAACCCCCATAGTGGTGCTGCTCTCAGTGGGTTAAACCCTCATAGTGGTGCTGCTCTCAGTGGTGCTGCTCTCAGTGGTGGTCCTCATAGTGGTGCTGCTCTCAGTGGTGCTGCTCTCAGTGGGTTAAACCCCCATAGTGGGCCTGCTCTCAGTGGGTTAAACCCCCATAGTGGTGCTGCTCTCAGTGGGTTAAACCCCCATAGTGGTGCTGCTCACAGTGGTGTTGCTCTCAGTGGTGCTGCTCTCAGTGGTGGTCCTCATAGTGGTGCTGCTCTCAGTGGTGCTGCTCTCAGTGGGTTAAACCCCCATAGTGGGCCTGCTCTCGGTGGGTTAAACCCCCATAGTGGTGCTGCTCACAGTGGGTTAAACCCCCATAGTGATGCTGCTCTCAGTGGGTTAAACCCTCAGAGTGGTGCTGCTCTCAGTGGGTTAAACCCTCATAGTGGTGCTACTCTCAGTGGTGCTGCTCTCAGTGGTGCTGCTCTCAGTGGGTTAAACCCCCATAGTGGGCCTGCTCTCAGTGGTGCTGCTCTCAGTGGGTTAAACCCCCATAGTGGGCCTGCTCTCAGTGGGTTCAACCCCCATAGTGGTGCTGCTCTCAGTGGGTTAAAACCCCATAGTGGTGCTGCTCTCAGTGGGTTAAACCCCCATAGTGGGCCTGCTCTCAGTGGGTTAAACCCTCAAAGTGGTGCTGCTCTCAGTGGGTTAAACCCCCATAGTGGTGCTGCTCACAGTGGGTTAAAACCCCATAGTGGGCCTGTTCTCAGTGGGTTAAACCCCCATAGTGGTGCTGCTCTCAGTGGTGCTGCTCTCAGTGGTGGTCCTCATAGTGGTGCTGCTCTCAGTGGTGCTGCTCTCAGTGGTGGTCCTCATAGTGGTGCTGCTCTCAGTGGTGCTGCTCTCAGTGGGTTAAACCCCCATAGTGGGCCTGCTCTCAGTGGGTTAAACCCCCATAGTGGTGCTGCTCTCAGTGGGTTAAACCCCCATAGTGGTGCTGCTCTCAGTGGGTTAAACCCCCATAGTGGTGCTGCTCTCAGTGGGTTAAACCCCCATAGTGGTGCTGCTCTCAGTGGGTTAAACCCACATAGTGGTGCTGCTCACAGTGGGTTAAACCCCCATAGTGGTGCTGCTCACAGTGGGTTAAACCCCCATAGTGGTGCTGCTCTCAGTGGGTTAAACCCCCATAGTGGTGCTGCTCTCAGTGGGTTAAACCCTCATAGTGGTGCTACTCTCAGTGGTGCTGCTCTCAGTGGTGCTGCTCTCAGTGGGTTAAACCCCCATAGTGGGCCTGCTCTCAGTGGTGCTGTTCTCAGTGGTGCTGCTCTCAGTGGTGCTGCTCTCAGTGGTGCTGCTCTCAGTGGGTTAAACCCCCATAGTGGTGCTGCTCTCAGTGGGTTAAACCCCCATAGTGGTGCTGCTCTCAGTGGGTTAAACCCTCATAGTGGTGCTGCTCTCAGTGGTGCTGCTCTCAGTGGTGCTGCTCTCAGTGGTGCTGCTCTCATAGTGGTTCTGCTCTCAGTGGGTTAAACCCCCATAGTGGGCCTGCTCTCAGTGGGTTAAACCCCCATAGTGGTGCTGCTCACAGTGGGTTAAACCCTCATAGTGGTGCTGTTCTCAGTGGGTTAAACCCCATAGTGGTGCTGTTCTCAGTGGTGCTGCTCTCAGTGGGTTAAACCCCATAGTGGTGCTGTTCTCAGTGGTGCTGTTCTCAGTGGGTTAAACCCCATAGTGGTGCTGTTCTCAGTGGGTTAAACCCCATAGTGGTGCTGTTCTCAGTGGGTTAAACCCCCATAGTGGTGCTGTTCTCAGTGGTGCTGCTCTCAGTGGTGCTGCTCTCAGTGGTGGTCCTCATAGTAGTGCTGCTCTCAGTGGTGCTGCTCTCAGTGGGTTAAACCCCCATAGTGGGCCTGCTCTCAGTGGTGGTCCTCAAAGTGGTGCTGCTCTCAGTGGTGCTGCTCTCAGTGGGTTAAACCCCCATAGTGGGCCTGCTCTCAGTGGGTTAAACCCCCATAGTGGTGCTGCTCTCAGTGGGTTAAACCCCCATAGTGGTGCTGCTCTCAGTGGGTTAAACCCCCATAGTGGTGCTGCTCTCAGTGGTGGTCCTCAAAGTGGTGCTGCTCTCAGTGGGTTAAACCCCCATAGTGGGCCTGCTCTCAGTGGGTTAAACCCCCATAGTGGGCCTGCTCTCAGTGGGTTAAACCCCCATAGTAGTGCTGCTCTCAGTGGTGCTGCTCTCAGTGGTGGTCCTCAAAGTGGTGCTGCTCTCAGTGGTGCTGCTCTCAGTGGGTTAAACCCCCATAGTGGGCCTGCTCTCAGTGGGTTAAACCCTCGTAGTGGTGGTCACACAGGCTGGACAGATGGATATAGATATGGATAGCAAATACTTTCTCTTGACAGTGAGAGAGGAGTGAGTGTGAGAGAGAGAGAGAGAGAGAGAGAGAGAGAGAGAGAGAGAGAGAGAGAGAGAGAGAGAGAGAGAGAGAGAGAGAGAGAAAGAGAGAGAGAGAGAGAGAGAAACACAATTAGACCCAACCAAATCATGAGAAAACAAAAAGATAATTGCTTGACACATTGAAAATAATTAACAAAAAAACAGAGCAAACTAGAATGCTATTTGGCCCTAAACAGAGAGTACACAGTGGCAGAATACCTGACCACTGTGACTGACCCAAACTTAAGGAAAGCTTTGACTATGTACAGACTCAGTGAGCATAGCCTTGCTATTGAGAAAGACCATCGTAGGCAGACTTGGCTCTCAAGAGAAGACAGGCTATGTGCACACTGCCCACAAAATGAGGTGGAAACTGAGCTGCACTTCCTAACCTCCTGCCCAATGTATGACCATATTAGAGACACATATTTCCCTCAGATTCCACAGATCCACAAAGAATTTGAAAACAAACTCACTTTTGACAAACTCCCATATCTACTGGGTGAAATTCCACAGTGTGCCATCACAGCAGCAAGATTTGTGACCTGTTGCCTCAAGAAAAGGGCAACCAGTGAAGAACAAACACCATTGTAAATGAACCCATATTTATGTTTATTTTCCCTTTGTACTTTAACCATGTGTACATCGTTACAACACTGTACATAGACATAATATGACATATGAAATGTCTTTATTCTTTTGGAACTTCTATGACTGTAATGTTTACTGTTAATTTTTATTGTTTATTTCACTTTTGTTTACAATCTACTTCACTTGCTTTGGCAATGTCAACATATGATTCCCATGCCAATAAAGTGCTGGGCAGATGGATAGCAAATACTTTCTCTTGAAAGTGAGAGAGGAGTGAGAGAGAGAGAGAGAGAGAGAGAGAGAGAGAGAGAGAGAGAGAGAGAGAGAGAGAGAGAGAGAGAGAGAGAGAGAGAGAGAGAGAGAGAGAGCGAGAGAGAGAGAGAGAGAGAGAGAGAGAGAGAGAGAGAGAGAGAGAGAGAGAGAGAGAGAGAGAGAAAGAAAGAGAAAGAGAGAGAGATACAGCCAGACAGCCAGACAGCCAGACAGCCAGACAGACAGGCAGACAGACAGACAGGCAGACAGGCAGACAGACAGACAGACAGGCAGACAGACAGACAGACAGACAGACAGACAGACAGACAGACAGACAGACAGACAGACAGACAGACAGACAGACAGACAGACAGACAGGCAGGCAGACAGGCAGACAGACAGACAGAAAGGCAGGCAGTGAGAGAGAAGTGAGTGAGACAGACAGACAGACAGACAGACAGACAGACAGACAGACAGACAGACAGACAGACAGACAGACAGACAGACAGACAGACAGACAGACACAGACAGACAGACAGACAGACAGACAGACAGACAGACAGACAGACAGACAGACAGACAGACAGACAGACAGACAGACAGACAGACAGACAGGCAGGCAGTGAGAGAGGTAGAGAATCCTGTGGTCTGACAGTGTGTGTGGTACTGGGGACTGTGTCACTGTGTCACTGTGTCCACACTGCTCCATTCAGCCCTCTGTTTGCTCTCCTACAGGTGCTGTCAGATGGGAAACAGGAAACAGTTGCCATGTAACGTCACAGGGCCAGACACCTCTCTCTACCTCTCTCTACCTCTCTCGACCTCTCTCTACCTCTCTCGACCTATTTTCTATCTCTCTCTACCTATTCTCTACCTCTCTACCTCTCTACCTCTCTCTATCTCTTCTCTACCTCTCTCTACCTCTCTCTATCTCTTCTCTACCTCTCTCTACCTCTCTCTACCTCTCTCGACCTCTCTCGACCTCTCTCGACCTATTCTCTACCTCTCTCTACCTCTCTCTATCTCTTCTCTACCTCTCTCTACCTCTCTCTCTACCTCTCTCTATCTCTTCTCTACCTCTCTCTACCTCTCTCTACCTCTCTCGACCTCTCTCTACCTCTCTCTACCTCTCTCGACCTCTCTCTACCTCTCTCTACCTCTCTCTCTACCTCTCTCGACCTATTCTCTACCTCTCTCTACCTCTCTCGACCTATTCTCTACCTCTCTCTACCTCTCTCTCTACCTCTCTCTACCTCTCTCTACCTCTCTCGACCTATTCTCTACCTCTCTCTACCTCTCTCGACCTATTCTCTACCTCTCTCTACCTCTCTCGACCTCTCTCTACCTCTCTCTACCTCTCTCTACCTCTCTCGACCTATTCTCTACCTCTCTCTATCTCTCTCTACCTCTCTCTACCTCTCTCGACCTCTCTCTACCTCTCTCTACCTCTCTCTCTACCTCTCTCTACCTCTCTCGACCTCTCTCGACCTCTCTACCTCTCTCGACCTATTCTCTACCTCTCTCTACCTCTCTCGACCTCTCTCTACCTCTCTCTACCTCTCTCTACCTCTCTCGACCTATTCTCTATCTCTCTCTATCTCTCTCTACCTCTCTCTACCTCTCTCGACCTATTCTCTACCTCTCTCTACCTCTCTCTACCTCTCTCTCTACCTCTCTCTACCTCTCTCTACCTCTCTACCTCTCTCTCTATCTCTCTCTATCTCTTCTCTACCTCTCTCTACCTCTCTCTACCTCTCTCGACCTATTCTCTATCTCTCTCTATCTCTCTCTACCTCTCTCTACCTCTCTCTACCTCTCTCTACCTCTCTCTACCTCTCTCGACCTATTCTCTATCTCTCTCTATCTCTCTCTACCTCTCTCTACCTCTCTCGACCTATTCTCTACCTCTCTCTACCTCTCTCTACCTCTCTCTACCTCTCTACCTCTCTCTCTATCTCTCTCTATCTCTCTCTACCTCTCTCTACCTCTCTCGACCTATTCTCTACCTCTCTCTACCTCTCTCTCTACCTCTCTCTACCTCTCTCTACCTCTCTCTACCTCTCTCAACCTATTCTCTACCTCTCTACCTCTCTCTACCTCTCTCTACCTCTCTCGACCTATTCTCTACCTCTCTCTATCTCTTCTCTACCTCTCTCTACCTCTCTCTACCTCTCTCTACCTCTCTCGACCTATTCTCTACCTCTCTCTACCTCTCTCTACCTCTCTCTACCTCTCTCTACCGCTCTCTCTACCTCTCTCTATCTCTCTCTACCTCTCTCTATCTCTCTCTACCTCTCTCTCTACCTCTCTCTACCTCTCTCGACCTATTCTCTACCTCTCTCTCTACCTCTCTCTATCTCTCTCTACCTCTCTCTCTACCTCTCTCTACCTCTCTCGACCTATTCTCTACCTCTCTCTCTACCTCTCTCTATCTCTCTCTACCTCTCTCTATCTCTCTCTCTACCTCTCTCTCTACCTCTCTCTCTACCTCTCTCTATCTCTCTCTCTATCTCTCTCTACCTCTCTCTCTACCTCTCTCTACCTCTCTATCTCTCTCTACCTCTACCTCTCTCTATCTCTCTCTCTCTCTCTACCTCTCTCTCTACCTCTCTATCTCTCTCTACCTCTCTATCTCTCTCTCTATCTCTCTCTACCTCTCTCTCTACCTCTCTCTCTACCTCTCTCTCTACCCCTCTCTATCTCTCTCTCTCTCTCTCTACCTCTCTCTCTACCTCTCTATCTCTCTCTACCTCTCTCTATCTCTCTCTCTATCTCTCTCTACCTCTCTCTCTACCTCTCTCTCTACCTCTCTATCTCTCTCTACCTCTCTCTCTACCTCTCAATTCAATTCAATTTCAATTCAAGGGGCTTTATTGGCATGGGAAACATGTGTTAACATTGCCAAAGCAAGTGAGGTAGACAACACACAAAAGTGAAATAAACAATAAAAATTAACTCATTTTCCACCTCATTTTGTGGGCAGTGAGCACATAGCCTGTCTTCTCTTGAGAGCCATGTCTGCCTACGGCGGCCTTTCTCAATAGCAAGGCTATGCTCACTGAGTCTGTACATAGTCAAAGCTTTCCTTAAGTTTGGGTCAGTCACAGTGGTCAGGTATTCTGCCACTGTGTACTCTCTGTTTAGGGCCAAATAGCATTCTAGTTTGCTCTGTTTTTTTGTTAATTCTTTCCAATGTGTCAAGTAATTATCTTTTTGTTTTCTCATGATTTGGTTGGGTCTAATTGTGCTGTTGTCCTGGGGCTCTGTGGGGTGTGTTTGTGTTTGTGAACAGAGCCCCAGGACCAGCTTGCTTAGGGGACTCTTCTCCAGGTTCATCTCTCTGTAGGTGATGGCTTTGTTATGGAAGGTTTGGGAATCGCTTCCTTTTAGGTGGTTGTAGAATTTAACGGCTCTTTTCTGGATTTTGATAATTAGTGGGTATCGGCCTAATTCTGCTCTGCATGCATTATTTGGTGTTCTACATTGTACACGGAGGATATTTTTGAGTCTCAATTTGGTGTTTGTCCCATTTTGTGAAGTCTTGGTTGGTGAGCGGACCCCAGACCTCACAACCATAAAGGGCGATGGGCTCTATGACTGATTCAAGTATTTTTAGCCAGATCCTAATTGGTATGTTGAAATTTATGTTCCTTTTGATGGCATAGAATGCCCTTCTTGCCTTGTCTCTCAGATCGTTCACAGCTTTGTAGAAGTTACCTGTGGCGCTGATGTTTAGGCCGAGGTATGTATAGTTTTTTGTGTGCTCTAGCGCAACAGTGTCTAGATGGAATTTGTGGTCCTGGCGACTGGACCTTTTTTGGAACACCATTATTTTGGTCTTACTGAGATTTACTGTCAGGGCCCAGGTCTGACAGAATCTGTGCAGAAGATCTAGGTGCTGCTGTAGGCCCTCCTTGGTTGGTGACAGAAGCACCAGATCATCAGCAAACAGTAGACATTTGACTTCGGATTCTAGTAGGGTGAGGCCGGGTGCTGCAGACTGTTCTAGTGCCCGCGCCAATTCGTTGATATATATGTTGAAGAGGGTGGGGCTTAAGCTGCATCCCTGTCTCACCCCACGACCCTGTGTGAAGAAATGTGTGTGTTTTTTGCCAATTTTAACCGCACACTTGTTGTTTGTGTACATGGATTTTATAATGTCGTATGTTTTACCCCCAACACCACTTTCCATCAATTTGAAAAGCAGACCCTCATGCCAAATTGAGTCGAAGGCTTTTTTGAAATCAACAAAGCATGAGAAGACATTGCCTTTGTTTTGGTTTGTTTGGTTGTCAATTAGGGTGTGTAGGGTGAATACATGGTCTGTTGTACGGTAATTTGGTAAAAAGCCAATTTGACATTTGCTCTGTACATTGTTTTCATTGAGGAAATGTACGAGTCTGCTGTTAATGATAATGCAGAGTATTTTCCCAAGGTTACTGTTGACGCATATTCCACAGTAGTTATTGGGGTCAAATTTGTCTCCACTTTTGTGGATTGGGGTGATCAGTCCTTGGTTCCAAATATTGGGGAAGATGCCAGAGCTAAGGACGATGTTAAAGAGTTTTAGTATAGCCAATTGGAATTTGTTGTCTGTATATTTGATCATTTCATTAAGGATACCATCAACACCACAGGCCTTTTTGGGTTGGAGGGTTTTTATTTTGTCCTGTAACTCATTCAAGGTAATTGGAGAATCCAGTGGGTTCTGGTAGTCTTTAATAGTTGATTCTAGGATTTGTATTTGGTCATGTATATGTTTTTGCTCTTTATTCTTTGTTATAGAGCCAAAAAGATTGGAGAAGTGGTTTACCCATACATCTCCATTTTGGATAGATAACTCTTCATGTTGTTGTTTGTTTAGTGTTTTCCAATTTTCCCAGAATTGGTTAGAGTCTATGGATTCTTCAATTACATTGAGCTGATTTCTGATGTGCTGTTCCTTCTTTTTCCGTAGTGTATTTCTGTATTGTTTTAGTGATTCACCATAGTGAAGGCGTAGACTCAGGTTTTCCGGGTCTCAACCTCTATCTCTCTCTACCTCTCTCTACCTCTCTCTACCTCTCTCTTCCTCTCTCTACCTCTCTCTTCCTCTCTCTATCTCTCTCTTCCTCTCTCTATCTCTCTCTATCTCTCTCTATCTCTCTCTACCTCTATCTCTCTCTATCTATCTCTCTCTACCTCTCTCTACCTCTCTCTCTACCTCTCTCTACCTCTCTCTACCTCTCTACCTCTCTCGCTACCTCTCCCTACCTCTCTCTCTATCTCTCTCTACCTCTCTCTCTACTTCTCTCTACCTCTCTCTACCTCTCTCTCTACCTCTCTCTCTACCTCTCTCTACCTCTCTCTACCTCTCTCTCTACCTCTCTCTACCTCTCTCTACCTCTCTCTCTACCTCTCTCTACCTATCTCTCTATCTCTCTCTACCGCTCTCTACCTCTCTCTACCTCTCTCTACCTCTCTCTACCTCTCTCTCTACCTCTCTCTACCTCTCTCTCTACCTCTCTCTACCTCTCTCTACCTCTCTCTACCTCTCTCTCTACCTCTCTCTACCTCTCTCTACCTCTCTCTACCTCTCTCTACCTCTCTCTACCTACCTCTCTCTCTACCTCTCTCTCTATCTCTCTCTACCGCTCTCTCTACCTCTCTCTACCTCTCTCTACCTCTCTCTAACTCTCTCTCTACCTCTCTATTTCTCTCTACCTCTCTCTCTACCGCTCTCTCTACCTCTCTCTCTACCTCTCTCTACCTCTCTCTCTACCTCTCTCTACCTCTCTCTACCTCTCTCTATTTCTCTCTACCTCTCTCTCTACCTCTCTCTATCTCTTTCTATTCCTCTCTCTACCTCTTCTCTACCTCTCTCTATCTCTCTCTACCTCTATCTACCTCTTCTCTACCTCTTCTCTACCTCTCTCTATCTCTCTCTACCTCTATCTACCTCTTCTCTACCTCTCTCTATCTCTCTCTACCTCTATCTACCTCTTCTCTACCTCTTCTCTATCTCTCTCTACCTCTATCTACCTCTTCTCTACCTCTTCTCTACCTCTCTCTATCTCTCTCTATCTCTCTCTACCTCTCTCTACCTCTTCTCTACCTCTCTCTACCTCTCTCGACCTCTTCTCTACCTCTCTCTACCTCTCTTTACCTCTCTCTGCCTCACTTGTTGTCTCTCTCTGCCTCTCTCTGCCTTTCTCTACCTCTCTCTACCTCTCTCTGCCTCTCTTGTTGTCTCCGTCTGCCTCTACCTCTCTCTACTTTTCTCTGCCTCTCTCTGCCTCCTTCTACCTCTCTCTGCCTCTCTGCCTCTCTGCCTCTCTCTGCCTCCTTTTGCCTCCTTCTGCCTCCTTCTGCCTCTCTACCTCACACACACTAACAAGCAGTAAAGGGAGACAGCGGGAAACTCTTTACTGCTGTAACACCAGAGGAAGACCAGGGAGTAACTCTTTACTGCTGTAACACCAGAGGAACACCAGGAAGTAACTCTTTACTGCTGTAACACCAGAGGAACACCAGGAAGTAACTCCTTACTGCTGTAACACCAGAGGACCACCAGGAAGTAACTCTTTACTGCTGTAACACCAGAGGAAGACCAGGAAGTAACTCTTTACTGCTGTAACACCAGAGGACCACCAGGAAGTAACTCTTTACTGCTGTAACACCAGAGGACCATCAGGAAGTAACTCTTTACTGCTGTAACACCAGAGGAAGACCAGGAAGTAACTATTTACTGCTGTAACACCAGAGGAACACCAGGAAGTAACTCTTTACTGCTGTAACACCAGAGGAAGACCAGGAAGTAACTCTTTACTGCTGTAACACCAGAGGAACACCAGGAAGTAACTCTTTACTGCTGTAACACCAGAGGAACACCAGGAAGTAACTCTTTACTGCTGTAACACCAGAGGACCACCAGGAAGTAACTCTTTACTGCTGTAACACCAGAGGAACACCAGGAAGTAACTATTTACTGCTGTAACACCAGAGGAACACCAGGAAGTAACTCTTTACTGCTGTAACACCAGAGGACCACCAGGAAGTAACTCCTTACTGCTGTAACACCAGAGGAACACCAGGAAGTAACTCTTTACTGCTGTAACACCAGAGGGACACCAGGAAGTAACTCTTTACTGCTGTAACACCAGAGGAACACCAGGAAGTAACTCTTTACTGTTGTAACACCAGAGGACCACCAGGAAGTAACTCTTTACTGCTGTAACACCAGAGGAACACCAGGAAGTAACTCTTTACTGCTGTAACACCAGAGGAACACCAGGAAGTAACTCTTTACTGTTGTAACACCAGAGGAACACCAGGAAGTAACTCCTTACTGCTGTAACACCAGAGGAACACCAGGAAGTAACTCTTTACTGTTGTAACACCAGAGGAACACCAGGAAGTAACTCTTTACTGTTGTAACACCAGAGGAACACCAGGAAGTAACTCCTTACTGCTGTAACACCAGAGGAACACCAGGAAGTAACTCTTTACTGCTGTAACACCAGAGGAACACCAGGAAGTAACTCTTTACTGCTGTAACACCAGAGGAACACCAGGAAGTAACTCCTTACTGCTGTAACACCAGAGGACCACCAGGAAGTAACTCTTTACTGTTGTAACACCAGAGGAACACCAGGAAGTAACTCTTTACTGCTGTAACACCAGAGGAACACCAGGAAGTAACTCTTACTGCTGTAACACCAGAGGAACACCAGGAAGTAACTCTTTACTGCTGTAACACCAGAGGAACACCAGGAAGTAACTCCTTACTGCTGTAACACCAGAGGAACACCAGGAAGTAACTCTTTACTGTTGTAACACCAGAGGAACACCAGGAAGTAACTCCTTACTGCTGTAACACCAGAGGAACACCAGGAAGTAACTCTTTACTGTTGTAACACCAGAGGAACACCAGGAAGTAACTCCTTACTGCTGTAACACCAGAGGAACACCAGGAAGTAACTCCTTACTGCTGTAACACCAGAGGAACACCAGGAAGTAACTCCTTACTGCTGTAACACCAGAGGAACACCAGGAAGTAACTCCTTACTGCTGTAACACCAGAGGAACACCAGGAAGTAACTCTTTACTGTTGTAACACCAGAGGAACACCAGGAAGTAACTCCTTACTGCTGTAACACCAGAGGAACACCAGGAAGTAACTCCTTACTGCTGTAACACCAGAGGAACACCAGGAAGTAACTCCTTACTGTTGTAACACCAGAGGACCACCAGGAAGTAACTCCTTACTGCTGTAACACCAGAGGAACACCAGGAAGTAACTCCTTACTGTTGTAACACCAGAGGACCACCAGGAAGTAACTCCTTACTGCTGTAACACCAGAGGAACACCAGGAAGTAACTCTTTACTGCTGTAACACCAGAGGGACACCAGGAAGTAACTCTTTACTGTTGTAACACCAGAGGAACACCAGGAAGTAACTCCTTACTGTTGTAACACCAGAGGACCACCAGGAAGTAACTCCTTACTGTTGTAACACCAGAGGAACACCAGGAAGTAACTCCTTACTGTTGTAACACCAGAGGACCACCAGGAAGTAACTCCTTACTGCTGTAACACCAGAGGAACACCAGGAAGTAACTCTTTACTGTTGTAACACCAGAGGACCACCAGGAAGTAACTCCTTACTGTTGTAACACCAGAGGACCACCAGGAAGTAACTCCTTACTGTTGTAACACCAGAGGACCACCAGGAAGTAACTCCTTACTGTTGTAACACCAGAGGAACACCAGGAAGTAACACAAATTGTTCAGGAAAAAAAATAAAAATAAGTTGTATTGTTTTCAGCCTCATTGACATCAGCTCGTTCTCAGGAAAAAAACCTTTTACAGGCTAAAACATCTCTTCACATGACAACACACAGCAACATCCAGCGTTTATGTTTCCATTAGCTACCCCCCCTGTCTTCGCTTTCTCTCTTCTCTATCAGTTTTCCAGTTACTGTGAGCTGTCCCTGTTCCTGGGACTGACTCCTGATCATTGGCACTTTGTGAGTAAACATCAAATATTAAAAGGTACGTTTACGATAACAGGAAAGGCAGTTCTTCTCATCCCGCTACAACCGCATTATTAATTCATCCTGTTAAAACGACTTTCCACCAATTAACAGAGACGAGCCGTGGCTTCTGGAAGAGACAGAAGGAGGTTCAACTTAGCCTGTCAAGAGGTGCATTATCATCCTTAGGCTGCATCCCAAATGTGCCTCCCAAATGGTGCCCTATATCCATAGGGTTCTGGTCAAGAGTAGTGCACTACATAGGGGATAGGGTGCAGTTTGGAACACTCGTCTCCATAGGGCTCTGGTCAAGAGTAGTGCACTACATAGGGGATAGGGTGCAGTTTGGAACACTAACTCTCCATAGGGCTCTGGTCAAGAGTAGTGCACTGCATAGGGGATAGGGTGCAGTTTGGAACACTCATCTCCATAGGGTTCTGGTCAAGAGTAGTGCACTACATAGGGGATAGGGTGCAATTTGGAACACTCATCTCCATAGGGCTCTGGTCAAGAGTAGTGCACTACATAGGGGATAGGGTACAGTTTGGAACACTCATCTCCATTGGGATCTGGTCAAGAGTAGTGCACTACATAGGGGATAGGGTGCAGTTTGGAACACTCATCTCTACTGATGGAGCTGATCTATAGAAAGGCCCCTGGTCTGGTTGGGGTGTCAGTGCTGTGATAGCTAGAAGAGTGGTTGGTCGTGGTCCTCTACGGACACAGACAGACATTGTACTAGTGGACAGTTGTTAGTGGTTATGTCTTAATCGTTTTCCATTGTGGCCTACCACAGTATAGACTTTTGCTGTACAGTACAATACACACACACACACACACACACACACACACACACACACACACACACACACACACACACACACACACACACACACACACACACACAGAGCAGACTTGGCCTACCTACAATGCAACACACAAGCAGCCAACCTGAGTCACTGGAAGCTGTATAAAAGATGTGAATAGGACCAGCTCTGTTTTGACAATGCACTATAAGTAGACAAAGCTGTTGTGTTAATATGAACGTGTACATTAACTGGTGCCAGTTAAACCTTCAGCTGCAGGACAAATGTGTTTACAGGAAATGGAATGTAGAAGAGGATAGATATGTTATGGTCCATTTGGTTGGAATGGAAAATCGTCTTTTGCCTCGGGGACTTGGACCAGACACCTTTCGGTTACTGGTTCACCTGTCTACCCACATTACCACCCTAGGCAATGCTGAAGACTGACATGGCATATCACTTGACATACGTGTGAATACAATTTATACTTGTGATAAACTAATACAAATAATCCATGTTTACGCTTCAAGTGTTTGAAACTGAACGATGGTCTGTATTGGCTGTGACTTCTAATCTGCATTTCTCTCACCATGAAGATGTTTTTAAGCAAAAACATGGCAATAAATCTGTTATAACACAACACCAAACGGGTAATAAATCTGTTATAACACAATACCAAACGGGTAATAAATCTGTTATAACACAATACCAAACGGGTAATAAATCTGTTAGAACACAATACCAAACGGGTAATAAATCTGTTAGAACACAATACCAAATGGGTAATAAATCTGTTATAACACAATACCAAACGGGTAATAAATCTGTTATAACACAACACCAAACGGGTAATAAATCTGTTAGAACACAATACCAAACGGGTAATAAATCTGTTATAACACAATACCAAACGGGTAATAAATCTGTTATAACACAACACCAAACGGGTAATAAATCTGTTAGAACACAATACCAAACGGGTAATAAATCTGTTAGAACACAATACCAAACGGGTAATAAATCTGTTATAACACAACACCAAACGGGTAATAAATCTGTTAGAACACAATACCAAACGGGTAATAAATCTGTTAGAACACAATACCAAACGGGTAATAAATCTGTTATAACACAACACCAAACGGGTAATAAATCTGTTATAACACAATACCAAACGGGTAATAAATCTGTTATAACACAATACCAAACGGGTAATAAATCTGTTAGAACACAATACCAAACGGGTAATAAATCTGTTAGAACACAATACCAAACGGGTAATAAATCTGTTATAACACAATACCAAACGGGTAATAAATCTGTTATAACACAATACCAAACGGGTAATAAATCTGTTAGAACACAATACCAAACGGGTAATAAATCTGTTATAACACAATACCAAACGGGTAATAAATCTGTTAGAACACAATACCAAACGGGTAATAAATCTGTTAGAACACAATACCAAACGGGTAATAAATCTGTTAGAACACAATACCAAACGGGTAATAAATCTGTTATAACACAATACCAAACGGGTAATAAATCTGTTATAACACAATACCAAACGGGTAATAAATCTGTTAGAACACAATACCAAACGGGTAATAAATCGGTTAGAACACAATACCAAACGGGTAATAAATCTGTTATAACACAATACCAAACGGGTAATAAATCTGTTATAACACATTTAGGTAGCCTACTTTAAATACCACCTAAGAGGAAGGCATTAGTTTTTTCAGAAGCTAGACCAACTAAAAAGCTGAAAAGGCAATGCGACAGTAACAAACAGGAAGTGAATGGGAAGAGAAGCGCTTTATGGAATAAGACACATTTTCCTGACCAGCTAATCAACAAACCGTGCTATTTCAGATATTAACTTGGAGCAGAAGGGTTTGGAATACGACTGAAAGGTCACGAGAAGCACAATCAACCCGTGTGAAATAATATGTGCACATCTTAGGCTTTTTTCCATAAATAAATTGATTTCAGTAAAAGACACGGTTAGTACAAAATCACAGAGAACTGTATACTAGTGGCAAAACAAGAATCCCAACACACCACTCAGGCGTTTGATTAGCCTTCTGTAAATGTTTAAGATATTTTAATTCCTTCATAAAAGTATAATAACTATTATTATTAGGCTAATATACATGATTAGTATATTATTGTAGTCTGTCATCTGCAATGGCTGTGAGTTTCTTTTCCCCCCGACTGTTTTCATGGCTATTTGGATGGCACATTCAGTGCACAAGAGATGCGGTATATTTTTCATGCGCAAAGAGATGCGGTACCTTTTCATGTGTAAAGAGATGCGGTACCTTTTCATGTGTAAAGAGATGCGGTACCTTTTCATGTGTAAAGAGATGCGGTACCTTTTCATGCGCAAAGAGATGCGGTACCTTTTCATGTGTAAAGAGATGCGGTACCTTTTCATGTGTAAAGAGATGCGGTACCTTTTCATGTGTAAAGAGATGCGGTACCTTTTCATGTGTAAAGAGATGCGGTACCTTTTCATGTGTAAAGAGATGCGGTACCTTTTCATGTGTAAAGAGATGCGGTACCTTTTCATGCGTAAAGAGATGCGGTACCTTTTCATGTGTAAAACATACCTGTTACTAAACATATTGGTAGAAGCAATCTGAAGATCAGCCCGCAGACCACCTCGGACGCCATCGCTTTGGGGTAGCCAGTCTTACCACCAGGTCAACGGGGAGAGGATGGTCTCACGCACGGTGGGTGTCTGACATCCGTTCCGGTAAAGTAAAGTCCTGCTCTCTTTTTCTAATCCCAGTAAAATCAGCATCGGTTTTTCTTCTCGACAACCTGTCGAACTATAATTCCAAATTGAGAAATTGTACCTTGACCATCAGCAATTTCACTTGTTTTGTTTATTAAAAAAAATTATTTGAAATTGTTCATGCTGTTGAAAAAGCACATGTTACATTTTCAAGACATGTTGAGCTTGTAAAAATACTCCATAACGGTCCTCAGACTCAGGTGCGTGCGAGAGACGGGTTCTGCACGAGCTACAGATGAATACACGCCAAACCGCGGTCAAGTTATCCGGTCCTGTGAAGCCGACCTTTTACGGCAAAATTAATCATTTTTAAAGGAGAGTGAAGTACCATAGAAATCACAACCGTTGTGGAAAGCGGTAACGTTATAATGTAACTCTAGTTGATGAAGTTATGACTATAGTTCACTCTTCAGTTGACCGGTCCCAGATTTTGACGCATTGGTGAAATGTAACTTTCCGACTTGTGGGTTGACTGTGGTTCCTCAATGGAACTCCGCAGGACCACCGTGTGATTGACAGGTCTTTCAGCCACTCAGAAGGCTTCTCTGAGTAAGTGGTTTGTCCCTTGTTAATTAAGCAGAGGGATGGGACACTTCCCCTCGTAATGACTGTAAACAGCGCCAAGCCATGGTGGGTTACTCTTATCACAAAAAGAAACGGAGGACTTTCCATGAAGCACCAGTTGAGTTGAAAATGCGATGGAAACCAATTTAACTTGTATTTTTTTTATTCCGTAGCGTACATGGGAATTTAACGGCAAAAGTTTTAATTATGGGCATTATGTCATCACGCACAGCCTTTTATCTTCCACAAGTCAATTTGATGGAAACACATCTCTAATTGGGAAAAATTGGCGTATTGTTTTTATGCCGATGTTAGAATATTCGCGAGAGAATCTGTCGCTAATTTGATACCTTCTGTAGCCTAATAAACTGCATGGTTTCCCAAGTCATAACGGGGGGATCACACACCACATCATCACTTGACTACAAGTTTACTTCAATAGGATGGTTATTTATTGAAATATTTGCGCATATCAATATTTGCGCATAAATGCGTTTCCGCCGCCCATTTCCCGCATGATACATTTTACTGACACTAAAAGATCCCCACCAAGTCAAACAAACTAATTATTTGTTGGCATTTATTAAACTGAAACTTCCTGTTTCCATCACAGCTGTCTTCGTTTTTTTTTTTTTATATATATAGTGTGACTTTACTCACATAAAACTGTGGATAGAAACGTGGTTAGTGTTAAACTGTGTGTTGTGGCAAAAAAAACACACACTTTAAATCCCAGAGGATATTTAATCATCTCAACTACAGACCACCACTACATTTCCTGTATATATTTTTTTGCCTTTATAAAAAAAAAATAAGTAATCCAACTGTTGGTGCTTCAACCTGTGTGTCCACATAATGGTCCCAAAAGATTATAGATTACTCGAACCATAAAGATTTGCTCCTCCGTCTGTTTCTTGTCTGATGCTATTAAAGGAAGGTCCTAGAAGGTCTCCATGGCGACATTGCATGCATCCTGACGTTGGTGTATATACTGCCTAAAGGACATACACTTCAAAACACTTAATTGATTCCTGGCTCAAAATAATATAGTGTAGAGAGAAACTGCATTAAATGGCTTTAAAGGTCAAGAGAATTTACGAGCGTAGAATTAATATGGCGTCCTGATCTTTTATTTACTCAGCTGCCATTTTGCATCCATCCACTGCCAAGGTATAACTCTAATGCAACATTAATGCAAACGTTGTTAAAAAAAAATACTAATACAAAAACAAACAAAAAAAACAGATCAATTATGAATTGGTTGCGTTCATCAATATGTATTAATAATCTTTATTGACAAGGAAATGATCCATGATGTTTCCTCCAAAGTATAGCTAGTGCATTAGGTCATCGACTAAGAGCAAAATAATCATCACCCTTGAAAGCCATTGACATATAATCGCTAGAATGGACAAAAAACCCCTCAGAACGAGGCGATTTGCCCTGGAATACTCATGGGTGATGATGCAACTAGGAAAGGAATACTCATGGGTGATGATGCAACTAGGAAAGGAATACTCATGGGTGATGATGCAACTAGGAAAGGAATACTCATGGGTGATGATGCAACTAGGAAAGGAATACTCATGGGTGATGATGCAACTAGGAAAGGAATACTCATGGGTGATGATGCAACTAGGAAAGGAATACTCATGGGTGATGATGCAACTAGGAAAGGAATACTCATGGGTGATGATGCAACTAGGAAAGGAATACTCATGGGTGATGATGCAACTAGGAAAGGAATACTCATGGGTGATGATGCAACTAGGAAAGGAATACTCATGGGTGATGATGCAACTAGGAAAGGAATACTCATGGGTGATGATGCAACTAGGAAAGGAATACTCATGGGTGATGATGCAACTAGGAAAGGAATACTCATGGGTGATGATGCAACTAGGAAAGGAATACTCATGGGTGATGATGCAACTAGGAAAGGAATACTCATGGGTGATGATGCAACTAGGAAAGGAATACTCATGGGTGATGATGCAACTAGGAAAGGAATACTCATGGGTGATGATGCAACTAGGAAAGGAATACTCATGGGTGATGATGCAACTAGGAAAGGAATACTCATGGGTGATGATGCAACTAGGAAAGGAATACTCATGGGTGATGATGCAACTAGGAAAGGAATACTCATGGGTGATGATGCAACTAGGAAAGGAATACTCATGGGTGATGATGCAACTAGGAAAGGAATACTCATGGGTGATGATGCAACTAGGAAAGGAATACTCATGGGTGATGATGCAACTAGGAAAGGAATACTCATGGGTGATGATGCAACTAGGAAAGGAATACTCATGGGTGATGATGCAACTAGGAAAGGAATACTCATGGGTGATGATGCAACTAGGAAAGGAATACTCATGGGTGATGATGCAACTAGGAAAGGAATACTCATGGGTGATGATGCAACTAGGAAAGGAATACTCATGGGTGATGATGCAACTAGGAAAGGTAGGAGGTCATCTGGGCTCTTTTAAAGGAGCCAAAAAGTATCCAAATGAAAACTTTTGTGTATGTGGCTAGGGGGGTGAATGGACAAGACAAAATATTTAAGGGCCTTTGAACGGGGTATGGTAGTAGGTGCCGGGCGCAGCAGTTTGAGTAAAGAACTACAACTCTGCGAGGCGAGGAGCACCTTGATCAGGGAGGAGAGGAGAACCTTGATCAGGGAGGAGAGAAGCACCTTGATCAGGGAGGAGAGGAGGACCTTGATCAGGGAGGAGAGGAGAACCTTGATCAGGGAGGAGAGAAGCACCTTGATCAGGGAGGAGAGAAGCACCTTGATCAGGGAGGTGAGAAGCACCTTGATCAGGGAGGCGAGAAGGACCTTGATCAGGGAGGAGAGGAGCACCTTGATCAGGGAGGAGAGAAGCACCTTGATCAGGGAGGAGAGAAGCACCTTGATCAGGGAGGAGAGAAGCACCTTGATCAGGGAGGAGAGAAGCACCTTGATCAGGGAGGAGAGAAGCACCTTGATCAGGGAGGCGAGAAGCACCTTGATCAGGGAGGAGAGAAGCACCTTGATCAGGGAGGAGAGAAGCACCTTGATCAGGGAGGAGAGGAGCACCTTGATCAGGGAGGAGAGAGAAGCACCTTGATCAGGGAGGAGAGAAGCACCTTGATCAGGGAGGAGAGAAGCACCTTGATCAGGGAGGAGAGGAGGACCTTGATCAGGGAGGAGAGAAGCACCTTGATCAGGGAGGAGAGGAGGACCTTGATCAGGGAGGAGAGGAACACCTTGATCGGGGAGGTGAGAAGCACCTTGATCAGGGAGGCGAGAAGCACCTTGATCAGGGAGGAGAGGAACACCTTGATCAGGGAGGAGAGGAACACCTTGATCAGGGAGGCCAGAAGCACCTTGATCAGGAAGGTGAGAAGCACCTTGATCAGGGAGGCCAGAAGCACCTTGATCAGGAAGGTGAGAAGCACCTTGATCAGGGAGGCCAGAAGCACCTTGATCAGGGAGGCGAGAAGCACCTTGATCAGGGAGGCGAGAAGCACCTTGATCAGGGAGGCCAGAAGCACCTTGATCAGGGAGGAGAGAAGCACCTTGATCAGGGAGGCGAGAAGCACCTTGATCAGGGAGGAGAGAAGCACCTTGATCAGGGAGGCCAGAAGCACCTTGATCAGGGAGGCACCTTGATCAGGGAGGAGAGAAGCACCTTGATCAGGGAGGAGAGAAGCACCTTGATCAGGGAGGCGAGAAGCACCTTGATCAGGGAGGTGAGAAGCACCTTGATCAGGGAGGTGAGAAGCACCTTGATCAGGCAGGCACCTTGATCAGGGAGGAGAGAAGCACCTTGATCAGGGAGGAGAGAAGCACCTTGATCAGGGAGGAGAGGAACACCTTGATCAGGGAGGAGAGAAGCACCTTGATCAGGGAGGCGAGAAGCACCTTGATCAGGGAGGTGAGGAACACCTTGATCAGGGAGGAGAGAGAAGCACCTTGATCAGGGAGGCCAGAAGCACCTTGATCAGGGAGGAGAGGAACACCTTGATCAGGGAGGAGAGAAGCACCTTGATCAGGGAGGCGAGAAGCACCTTGATCAGGGAGGCGAAAAGCACCTTGATCAGGGAGGAGAGAAGCACCTTGATCAGGGAGGTGGGAAGCACCTTGATCAGGGAGGCCAGAAGCACCTTGATCAGGGAGGAGAGAAGCACCTTGATCAGGGAGGCAAGAAGCACCTTGATCAGGAAGGTGAGAAGCACCTTGATCAGGGAGGCAAGAAGCACCTTGATCAGGAAGGTGAGAAGCACCTTGATCAGGGAGGCAAGAAGCACCTTGATCAGGGAGGCCAGAAGCACCTTGATCAGGGAGGCCAGAAGCACCTTGATCAGGGAGGCCAGAAGCACCTTGATCAGGGAGGCCAGAAGCACCTTGATCAGGGAGGCCAGAAGCACCTTGATCAGGGAGGCCAGAAGCACCTTGATCAGGGAGGCAAGAAGCACCTTGATCAGGAAGGTGAGAAGCACCTTGATCAGGGAGGCACCTTGATCAGGGAGGCGAGAAGCACCTTGATCAGGGAGGTGAGAAGCACCTTGATCAGGGAGGCACCTTGATCAGGGAGGCGAGAAGCACCTTGATCAGGGAGGCACCTTGATCAGGGAGGCGAGAAGCACCTTGATCAGGGAGGCGAAGCACCTTGATCAGGGAGGCGAAGCACCTTGATCAGGGAGGTGAGAAGCACCTTGATCAGGGAGGAGAGAAGCACCTTGATCAGGGAGGTGAGAAGCACCTTGATCAGGGAGGAGAGAAGGACCTTGATCAGGGAGGCCAGAAGCACCTTGTACAGGAAGGTGAGAAGAACCTTGATCAGGGAGGTGAGAAGCACCTTGATCAGGGAGGCCAGAAGCACCTTGATCAGGAAGGTGAGAAGCACCTTGATCAGGAAGGTGAGAGGCACCTTGATCAGGGAGGAGAGAAGGACCTTGATCAGGGAGGCCAGAAGCACCTTGTACAGGAAGGTGAGAAGAACCTTGATCAGGGAGGTGAGAAGCACCTTGATCAGGGAGGCCAGAAGCACCTTGTACAGGAAGGTGAGAAGAACCTTGATCAGGGAGGTGAGAAGCACCTTGATCAGGGAGGTGAGAAGCACCTTGATCAGGGAGGCCAGAAGCACCTTGATCAGGAAGGTGAGAAGCACCTTGATCAGGAAGGTGAGAGGCACCTTGATCAGGGAGGAGAGAAGCACCTTGATCAGGGAGGTGAGAAGCAACTTGATCAGGGATACTAGGGGTTACCAGGTTTAGCCTGGATGTTACTAGGGGTTACCAGGTTTAGCCTGAATGTTACTAGGGGTTACCAGGTTTAGCCTGGTTCCAGATCTGATTCTGGATGTTACTAGGGGTTACCAGGTTTAGCCTGGTTCCAGATCTGATTCTGGATGTTACTAGGGGTTACCAGGTTTAGCCTGGTTCCAGATCTGATTCTGGACGTTACTAGGGGTTACCAGGTTTAGCCTGGACGTTACTAGGGGTTACCAGGTTTAGCCTGGTTCCAGATCTGATTCTGGACGTTACTAGGGGTTACCAGGTGTAGCTTGGATGTTACTAGGGGTTACCAGGTTTAGCCTGGTTCCAGATCTGATTCTGGACGTTACTAGGGGTTACCAGGTTTAGCCTGGATGTTACTAGGGGTTACCAGGTTTAGCCTGGTTCCAGATCTGATTCTGGACGTTACTAGGGGTTACCAGGTTTAGCCTGGATGTTACTAGGGGTTACCAGGTTTAGCCTGGTTCCAGATCTGATTCTGGACGTTACTAGGGGTTACCAGGTTTAGCCTGGATGTTCCTAGGGGTTACCAGGTTTAGCCTGGATGTTATTAGGGGTTACCAGGTTTAGCCTGGTTCCAGATCTGATTCTGGACGTTACTAGGGGTTACCAGGTTTAGCCTGGATGTTACTAGGGGTTACCAGGTTTAGCCTGGTTCCAGATCTGTTTGTGCTGTATACGGCCATTGGAGTTGGCAAGACAACATAAACAGGTCTGGGACCAGGCTGAACATTTTTGGACAGGGGCCCCAAAAGATGTTGTTCAGCAAGTAACAAAGAGCCAGCAAGCAACACGGTGCCTTAGGGCCTCTGTCCAACGGATCAATATATACTACACAGAGTCAGCAAGCAACACGGTGCCTTAGGGCCTCTGTCCAACAGATCAATATATACTACACAGAGCCAGCAAGCAACACGGTGCCTTAGGGCCTCTGTCCAACGGATCAATATATACTACACAGAGCCAGCAAGCAACACGGTGCCTTAGGGCCTCTGTCCAACGGATCAATATATACTACAAAGAGCCGGCAAGCAACACGGTGCCTTAGGGCCTCTGTCCAACGCATCGATATATACTACACAGAGTCAGCAAGCAACACGGTGCCTTAGGGCCTCTGTCCAACGCATCAATATATACTACACAGAGCCAGCAAGCAACATGGTGCCTTAGGGCCTCTGTCCAACGGATCAATATATACTACACAGAGCCAGCAAGCAACACGGTGCCTTAGGGCCTCTGTCCAACGCATCAATATATACTACACAGAGCCAGCAAGCAACATGGTGCCTTAGGGCCTCTGTCCAACAGATCAATATATACTACACAGAAGTCGTCCATCGATTTGTTCCCATACTAGTCTAAAGAGCAAACCTCAGAAACTTCAGTCCCTCACATAGATGGATAGATATCGGCCACTTGTCTTTGATACATTATTCATCCATTCCTTGAGAGGGAGGGAGGGAGGGAGGGAGGGAGGGAGGGAGGGAGGGAGGGAGGGAGGGAGGGAGGGAGGGTATTGATAAGTTCAT
Source organism: Salvelinus namaycush (assembly GCF_016432855.1). Taxonomy (NCBI): domain Eukaryota; kingdom Metazoa; phylum Chordata; class Actinopteri; order Salmoniformes; family Salmonidae; genus Salvelinus; species Salvelinus namaycush. The sequence goes on from NC_052317.1 coordinate 44,364,024, forward strand.
GAACCAAATGGACAGAGCAGTTTTAAGTAGCCTGTATAGGACGTTCTAGGAAGACGGTGGATATATGGAACATTCTCTGGCTCTCCTTTACTACACACATCAAAGTAAGACAATATAGAGAAGCTCTACTGAGACTTAATGTTAGAGTTGAAATGAAACCTGAAGTAGTCTACCTGTAGTCCACCTGTCGTCTACCTGTAGTCTACCTGTAGTCCACCTGTCGTCTACCTGTAGTCTACCTGTAGTCCACCTGTCGTCTACCTGTAGTCTACCTGTAGTCCACCTGTCATCTACCTGTAGTCTACCTGTAGTCCACCTGTCGTCTACCTGTAGTCTACCTGTAGTCCACCTGTCGTCTACCTGTAGTCTACCTGTAGTCCACCTGTCGTCTACCTGTAGTCCACCTGTCGTCTACCTGTAGTCTACCTGTAGTCTACCTGTAGTCCACCTGTCGTCTACCTGTCGTCTACCTGTAGTCCACCTGTAGTCCACCTGTAGTCCACCTGTAGTCCACCTGTAGTCTACCTGTCGTCTACCTGTAGTCTACCTGTAGTCCACCTGTAGTCCACCTGTCGTCCACCTGTCGTCCACCTGTCGTCTACCTGTAGTCTACCTGTAGTCCACCTGTCGTCTACCTGTAGTCTACCTGTAGTCCACCTGTCGTCTACCTGTAGTCTACCTGTAGTCCACCTGTCGTCTACCTGTAGTCTACCTGTAGTCCACCTGTCGTCTACCTGTAGTCTACCTGTAGTCCACCTGTCGTCTACCTGTCGTCTACCTGTAGTCCACCTGTCGTCTACCTGTAGTCTACCTGTAGTCCACCTGTCGTCTACCTGTCGTCTACCTGTAGTCCACCTGTCGTCTACCTGTAGTCTACCTGTAGTCCACCTGTCGTCTACCTGTAGTCTACCTGTAGTCCACCTGTCGTCTACCTGTAGTCTACCTGTAGTCCACCTGTCGTCTACCTGTCGTCTACCTGTAGTCCACCTGTCGTCTACCTGTAGTCTACCTGTAGTCCACCTGTCGTCTACCTGTCATCTACCTGTAGTCCACCTGTCGTCTACCTGTAGTCTACCTGTAGTCCACCTGTCGTCCACCTGTAGTCTACCTGTAGTCCACCTGTCGTCTACCTGTAGTCCACCTGTCGTCTACCTGTAGTCTACCTGTAGTCCACCTGTCGTCTACCTGTAGTCCACCTGTCGTCTACCTGTAGTCTACCTGTAGTCCACCTGTCGTCTACCTGTAGTCTACCTGTAGTCCACCTGTCGTCTACCTGTAGTCTACCTGTAGTCCACCTGTCGTCTACCTGTAGTCCACCTGTCGTCTACCTGTAGTCTACCTGTAGTCTACCTGTAGTCCACCTGTCGTCTACCTGTAGTCTACCTGTAGTCCACCTGTCGTCTACCTGTAGTCTACCTGTAGTCCACCTGTCGTCTACCTGTAGTCTACCTGTAGTCTACCTGTAGTCCACCTGTCGTCTACCTGTAGTCTACCTGTAGTCCACCTGTAGTCCACCTGTCGTCTACCTGTCGTCTACCTGTAGTCTACCTGTAGTCCACCTGTAGTCCACCTGTCGTCCACCTGTCGTCCACCTGTCGTCTACCTGTAGTCTACCTGTAGTCCACCTGTCGTCTACCTGTAGTCTACCTGTAGTCCACCTGTCGTCTACCTGTAGTCTACCTGTAGTCCACCTGTCGTCTACCTGTAGTCTACCTGTAGTCCACCTGTCGTCTACCTGTCGTCTACCTGTAGTCCACCTGTCGTCTACCTGTAGTCTACCTGTAGTCCACCTGTCGTCTACCTGTCGTCTACCTGTAGTCCACCTGTCGTCTACCTGTAGTCTACCTGTAGTCCACCTGTCGTCTACCTGTAGTCTACCTGTAGTCCACCTGTCGTCTACCTGTAGTCTACCTGTAGTCCACCTGTCGTCTACCTGTAGTCTACCTGTAGTCCACCTGTCGTCTACCTGTAGTCTACCTGTAGTCCACCTGTCGTCTACCTGCCGTCTACCTGTAGTCCACCTGTCGTCTACCTGTAAAACTGTACAGTATTTCTTGACCCTGATTAGTCTTCTGCATGTGATGGCTGTCGGACTATCTTCATGGGTCACTGTGTTGTTATGGTTCAACAAGACAAATCATTTGGGGTTGTCTTTCTAACTTTTAAACAACATAATATATACCGTACTTTTGATTTGTTTAATAGTGAAGTGGAGAGAAATGTACAGTGTCTTTATGTCCTTCCTGTAAAGAAAAGTGAATTAGGATTGAGGTAATGCACCTAAAAAGCTGGTTTGTGCACCGCAGGTAAATTCTATACATAGAAAAGAGGGAATGGATTTGTAAAGATGTGTTTCAGCAGGTGGATTCAGCTAGGATATCATATTCACAATTTACCACACGTTTGTTTTGTGTTTTGGTTTCAAAGAAAACATGTATTTAATTTCAGAAACAAGTCCAAACAGAATCACCACAACACATTCCTGCAGACCAATGACTCCGTGTGAAATCCACACCATGTTTGTTGTTCAATATCCACACGCAACGTCTATTTAAGTGGCTTTTTGTATGCTACTCCTGTCCGTGTGTTTATGTGTGTATCCTACTGCGGCCTGTGGTCTTTACAGTGTTTCTCTTCTGTGGTTGTCGACTGAAAACATGTTTGGATCTCAGAACAGAACCTTCTACCGTCAGGTATATGTTTTTTGGAACATTGAACGTAGTGCTATGATCAATAAACTATAAGGAGGGCAACATCTGATTTGAGACTTTGAATCTCAACAATATCACACAACACAACACATTTTGTTTGTACAATCACTTTACTGGAGACTTACAGTGCCAGTCAAAAGTTCGGACACACCTACTCATTCAAGGGTTTTTCTTTATTTTTTTTTACTGTTTTCTACATTTTAGAATAATAGTGACGACATCAAAACTATGAAATAACACATATGGAATCATATAGTAACCAAAAAAGTGTTAAACAAATCAAATTATATTTTAGATTTTAGATTCTTCAAGGTAGCCACCCTTTGCATTGATGACAGCTTTGAACACGCTTGGCATTCTCTCAACCAGCTTCACCTGGAATGCTTTCCCAACAGTCTTGAAGGAGTTCCAACATATTTGGCTGCTTTTCCTTCACTCTGCGGTCCAACTTCCCCCAAACCATCTCAATTGGGTTGAGGTCGGGTGATTGTGGAGGCCAGGTCATCTGATGCAGCACTCCATCACTCTCCTTTTTGGTCAAATAGCCCTTACACAGCCTGGAGGTGTGTTGGGTCATTGTCCTGTTGAAAAACAAATGATAGTCCCACTAAGCTCAAACCAGATGGGATGGCATATTTGGAACCATACATCTCTAATTTGGACTCATCAGACCAAAGGACAGATTTCCACCAGTCTAATGTCCATTGCTCATGTTTCTTGGCCCAAGCAAGTCTCTTCTTATTGGTGTCCTTAAGTAGTGATTTCTTTGCAGCAGTTCGACCATGAAGGCCTGATTCACGCAGTCTCTTCTGAACAGTTGATGTTGAGATGTCTCCCTTGAACTGTGAAGAATTTATTTGGGCTGCAATTTCTGAGGCTGGTAACTCCAATGAACTTACCCTCTGCAGCAGAGGTAACTCTGGGTCTTCCTTTCCTGTGGCGGTCCTCATGAGAGGCAGTTTCATCATAGCGCTTGATGTTTTTTGTGACTGCACTTGAAGAAACGTTCAAAGTTCTTGAAATGTTCCAGATTGACTGACCTTCATGTCTTAAAGTAATGAGGAACTGTCATTTCTCTTTGCTTATTTGAGCTTTTCTTGCCATAGTATGGCCTTGGTCTTTTACCAAATAGGGCTATCTTCTGTATACCACTCCTACCTTGTCACAACACAACTGATTGGCTCAAACACATTAAGAAGGAAAGAAATTAACTTTTACAAGGCACACCTTATAATTAAAATGCATTCCAGGTGACTACCTCATGAAGATGGTTTAGAGAATGCCAAGAGTGTGCAAAGCTGTCATGAAGGCAAATGGTGGCTACTTTGAAAAATCTCAAATATATATATTTTTATTTAACCAGTAAAGCCAGTTAAGAACAATTCTTATTTACAATGACGGCCTACTCCGGCCAAACCCTGACGGCGCTGGGCCAATTGTGCACCTCCCTATAAGGACTCCCAATCACGGCCGGTTGTGATACAGCCTGGAATCAAACCAGGGTCTGTAGTGACGCCTCTAGCACTGACATGAAGTGCCTTAGACCGCTGCACCACACTTTGTTGGTTACTACATGATTCCATATGTGTTGTTTCATAGTTTTGATATCTTCACTATTATTCTACAATGTAGAAAACAGTAAAAATAAAGAGAAACCCTGGAAGGATTAGGTGTGTCCAGACTTTTGACTGGTACTGTATATTCCAGCTCAGTTTTAGATAGACTACCCTTTAACCTTTGTTAAATTGTAAATTGAAGAAAATAAAATGGATTGATGATGCACGGTTTTGTTTGTTAAGTAATGTCCTTTAGTATCATAGCATATTAAATTACCTATAAATCACCTTCCATATCCTTCAATATTACTCTGCCATCCAGGAGAATTGTTCATTTGTTTGTTTACCTAATCTCAAAGTGTTTCAGGAAGCATTTCTCCTATTACCCCCTGGATGATGAGTAACATCAACAACATCCTATTTCCCTAATACATTATCCTTGTCTGTCCGTCTTTAGTGCCACGATGAGGCTGGGTTTTGCCCATACAGACAGACATTACCTTTACAGTGTCCAGCTGTGCCTACGGGACTTGGACTAATACACTGCTGTATGGGCTAATATATGAGAAAGCCCAGAAAGACATACATTATTGAAACTGTTTGCTCATCGTAGGAAATGCTATTCTCACACAGGTTATTAATGCACAGGGTAATACAATTAAAGCTTTTAAAACACATTAATAGGGATCTGAGATACCGTACCTGAGGATAACAGCACTTATAGAAACAAATACGCATGTCAGTCTCTCCTGGACAGTCGAGGAGAGACTGATTGCATCACTTCTTGTTTTGATAAGAAAACATCAATGTGTTGGGAAATTTCAAATCGTTTGCGTTGTGAACTTACACACAGCTCTGGCACACACACACTTACCCCACCATGCATGCCACCAGGGGTCTTTTCACAGTCCCCAAATCCAGAACAAATTCAAGAAAACGTACAGTATTATATAGAGCCATTATTGCATGGGAACTTCCTTCCATCTCATATTGCTCAAATAAACAGCAAACCTGGTTTCACAAAACAGACAAAGCAACACCTCGTGGCACAACGCCTCTCCCCCATTGGACCTAGATAGTTTGTGTGTATGTATTGATGTGTAGGCTACGTGTGCCATTTTTACATTTATCTAGTTCTGTCCTTGAGCTGTTCTTGTCTATTAATGGTATTTGAAATTCTCATAACAGTTGATTTAGTGGCCTATATTCTCATGACAGTTGACAGTTGATTTAGTGGCCTATATTCTCATGACAGTTGATTTAGTGGCCTATATTCTCATGACAGTTGATTTAGTGGCCTATATTCTCATGACAGTTGATTTAGTGGCCTATATTCTCATGACAGTTGATTTAGTGGCCTATATTCTCATGACAGTTGATTTAGTCAACTATATTCTCATGACAGTTGATGTAGTGGCCTATATTCTCATGACAGTTGATTTAGTGGCCTATATTCTCATGACAGTTGATTTAGTGGCCTATATTCTCATGACAGTTGATTTAGTGGCCTATATTCTCATGACAGTTGATTTAGTGGCCTATATTCTCATGACAGTTGATTTAGTCAACTATATTCTCATGACAGTTGATGTAGTGGCCTATATTCTCATGACAGTTGATTTAGTCAACTATATTCTCATGACAGTTGATGTAGTGGCCTATATTCTCATGACAGTTGATTTAGTGGCCTATATTCTCATGACAGTTGATTTAGTAGCCTATATTCTCATGACAGTTGATTTAGTGGCCTATATTCTCATGACAGTTGATTTAGTGGCCTATATTCTCATGACAGTTGATTTAGTAGCCTATATTCTCATGACAGTTGATTTAGTAAACTATATTCTCATGACAGTTGATTTAGTGGCCTATATTCTCATGACAGTTGATTTAGTGGCCTATATTCTCATGACAGTTGATTTAGTCAACTATATTCTCATGACAGTTGATTTAGTGGCCTATATTCTCATGACAGTTGATTTAATGGCCTATATTCTCATGACAGTTGATTTAGTAAACTATATTCTCATGATAGTTGATTTAGTAAACTATATTCTCATGACAATTGATTTAGTCAACTATATTCTCATGACAGTTGATTTAGTAGCCTATATTCTCATGACAGTTGATTTAGTCAACTATATTCTCATGACAGTTGATTTAGTGGCCTATATTCTCATGACAGTTGATTTAGTGGCCTATATTCTCATGACAAATGATTTAGTAAACAATATTCTCATGACAGTTGATTTAGTGGCCTATATTCTCATGACAGTTGATTTAGTGGCCTATATTCTCATGACAGTTGATTTAGTGGCCTATATTCTCATGACAGTTGATTTAGTGGCCTATATTCTCATGACAGTTGATTTAGTGGCCTATATTCTCATGACAGTTGATTTAGTAAACTATATTCTCATGACAGTTGATTTAGTCAACTATATTCTCATGCCAGTTGATTTAGTCAACTATATTCTCATGCCAGTTGATTTAGTCAACTATATTCTCATGCCAGTTGATTTAGTGGCCTATATTCTCATGACAGTTGATTTAATGGCCTATATTCTCATGACAGTTGATTTAGTAAACTATATTCTCATGACAGTTGATTTAGTAAACTATATTCTCATGACAGTTGATTTAGTCAACTATATTCTCATGACAGTTGATTTAGTCAACTATATTCTCATGACAGTTGATTTAGTCAACTATATTCTCATGACAGTTGATTTAGTGGCCTATATTCTCATGACAGTTGATTTAGTCAACTATATTCTCATGACAGTTGATTTAGTCAACTATATTCTCATGACAGTTGATTTAGTCAACTATATTCTCATGACAGTTGATTTAGTCAACTATATTCTCATGACAGTTGATTTAGTCAACTATATTCTCATGACAGTTGATTTAGTAGCCTATATTCTCATGACAGTTGATTTAGTAGCCTATATTCTCATGACAGTTGATTTAGTCAACTATATTCTCATGACAGTTGATTTAGTCAACTATATTCTCATGACAGTTGATTTAGTCAACTATATTCTCATGACAGTTGATTTAGTCAACTATATTCTCATGACAGTTGATTTAGTCAACTATATTCTCATGACAGTTGATTTAGTAGCCTATATTCTCATGACAGTTGATTTAGTAGCCTATATTCTCATGACAGTTGATTTAGTGGCCTATATTCTCATGACAGTTGATTTAGTGGCCTATATTCTCATGACAGTTGATTTAGTCAACTATATTCTCATGACAGTTGATTTAGTCAACTATATTCTCATGACAGTTGATTTAGTAAACTATATTCTCATGACAGTTGATTTAGTCAATTATATTCTCATGACAGTTGATTTAGTCAACTATATTCTCATGACAGTTGATTTAGTCAACTATATTCTCATGACAGTTGATTTAGTAAACTATATTCTCATGACAGTTGATTTAGTCAATTATATTCTCATGACAGTTGATTTAGTCAACTATATTCTCATGACAGTTGATTTAGTCAATTATATTCTCATGACAGTTGATTTAGTAAACTATATTCTCATGACAGTTGATTTAGTCAACTATATTCTCATGACAGTTGATTTAGTGGCCTATATTCTCATGACAGTTGATTTAGTGGCCTATATTCTCATGACAGTTGATTTAGTAGCCTATATTCTCATGACAGTTGATTTAGTGAACTATATTCTCATGACAGTTGATTTAGTGGCCTATATTCTCATGACAGTTGATTTAGTCAACTATATTCTCATGACAGTTGATTTAGTCAACTATATTCTCATGACAGTTGATTTAGTCAACTATATTCTCATGACAGTTGATTTAGTGGCCTATATTCTCATGACAGTTGATTTAGTGGCCTATATTCTCATGACAGTTGATTTAGTCAACTATATTCTCATGACAGTTGATTTAGTGGCCTATATTCTCATGACAGTTGATTTAGTCAACTATATTCTCATGACAGTTGATTTAGTCAACTATATTCATGTGTATTCTAGAGAATACCTGAGAACATTCAATAAATATGTATTAAATACCATCCCAGAATTAATGTAAACCGTCTTTACATTATAGTCGTTCAGCAGACGCTCTTATCCAGAGCAACTTACAGCTCATCTTAAGGTAGCTAAGAATGACAACCACCTCTTACAGTCATTGTAAACAAAGAGAGAGTACTACTTTCCTCAGTAAAGTAGCTTGATCAGTAAAGTCACTGGGAAAAAGAGCCACGTGTTCATCGTTACATGGCTTTTCCTCCTACATCAGGAGATGGACTAACATTAGAAGATGGAGGATAGTAATAACACTATTGACCACTGAGTGAACCGTGCATTATAATATTCCTGTAGTGCTTGTTAGCGACCTGATGCAAATGTACCTAATGCATGTTTTTTTTTTTTATGTCATTAACAGAGACAGCGATGTGCTTCCAAGACTCAGCACAAAAAAAAAATGTACATCCCAAATCGCAAACCTATTCCCTATATAGTGAACTACTTTTGACCAGAACCCAATAGGAAGCCTAGTCAAAAGTAGTGCACTATATAGGGAATAGGATACGATTCTGGATGCGATTCCCAAAGCCTTAATGGGAGTAGATGAGTTGAGGCTCCCATTTACCTAAAGCCATAAGAGCTTTGTAATAGCCGTATTAGCTGTGTATTATCCATGCAAACCTCACGCTGATCACCTCTATTGAGTTAACTGGTACCTTGATCATCCAGGCAATGGAACAGAATATGTATAATGGTGTAATTACATACTCGACTTTATCAGCTTTATGGAAAATCATTCCACAACTTTTCTGCTGAGTTATGAAGAATCTATAGGATTACAGCGATTACACAAGTTTTGTTGGAGAAGGAGTGTGTGTTTTGGACTGCTGGATTCTTGTACGGCTGGTGAAAGAGGGGATATTGCAAATATAATGATCGTTTCCGAGTCATCCTTATCAATGGCAGCTAAACAGTGCCCCCTAATGGTACAATAATAAACTACAGTTAGAAGGCCTAGTACCGTCAAATGATTTAATCTTCTGGCCTCTGCGAAAGACTGTAGGTTATCTGACCTTATCTCAATGAAACTAAACTGTAGTGGTAGTCTATAATGTTATGATGATGATGATGATGATTACAGAAGCAAGGGGGGCGGCAGGTAGCCTAGTGGTTAAGGCGTTGGGCCAGTAACCAGAAGGTTGCTAGATTGAATCACGACCTGACGATGTAAAAAAATCTGTCGTTCTGCCCCTGAACAAGACAGTCTGGTAGGCCGTCATTGAAAATAAGAATTTGTTCTTAAATGACTTGCCTAGTTTAAAAAATAAAAATAAGCAGTGGTGGAAAAAATACCCAATCGTCATACTTGAGTAAATGTAAAGATAGCTTAATAGAAAATGACTCAAGTAAAAGTCACCCAGTAAAATACTACGTGTCTAAAAGTATTTGGTTTTAAATATAATTATACTTAAGTATTAGAAGTAAAAGTATAAATCATTTCAAATTGCTTATATTAAGCAAACCAGACGGCACCATTTTCTTGTTTTTTAATTTATTTACGGGTAGCCAGGGGCAACACTCCATCACTCAGACATTATATACAAATGAATCACTTGTGTTTAGTGAGTCCTCCAGATCAGAGGCAGTAGGGATGACCAGGGATGTTCTCTTGATAAGTGCTTGAATTAGACCATTTTCCTGTCCTGCTAAGCATTCAAAACGTAACAAGTACTTTTGGGTGTGAGGGAAAATGTATGGAGTAAAAAGTACATAATTTTCATTAGGAAAGTAGTGAAGTAAAAGTAAAAGCAGTCAGAAATATAAAGAGTAAAATACAGTGCATATACCCCAAAAAACGACTTAAGTAGTACGTAAAAATATTTATACTTAAGTACTTTACACCACTGTACATAAGCAATGAACAGTATAAAAGTCGACTGAACGGTAATAGCACAGAAATAAAACCTGAATAAGATTGTTTATAGTTACAAGCCGTGACGCTAGGTGGCACCCGTTCGCCTTTACAGCATAGAGCGCGCATTAAACATATCAACGAAGAAGAAGTACAGCAACATGGCGTCAGCTGTCACAATGTTTTTGTTGTCATTTTTGTCCAACGTATTGTTCATTTTGGAGGCAGCGGATAGCGATTTCCTGAGTACGTTAGGCGCATGCTACAAACCTATCCGGGACGGTAGACCTACATCTGTCAAGTAAGTGGTCGTTGATCAGAGATGTTTTTAGAAGAAGAAAATAACCGCAAAGATTTTCTCAGTAGACTACTGTGAAGTTACATAAGGGAGTGAATGTTATTTATAATAAGGGTTACATTGAGAAAATCGGACCCCTTCAATTAAAATGAATGGCCATCCCGTCAGCAAAATATATACTGTACAAAAATATAAATGCAAAATGTAAAGTGTTGTTCCCATGTTTCATGAGCTGAAATAATAGATCACAGAAATGATCAATATGCACAAATTTGTTTACATCCCTGTTAGTGAGCATTTCTCCTTTGCCAAGATAATTCATCCACCTGACAGGTGTGGCATATCAAGAAGCTGATTAAACAGCATGATCATTACACAGGTGCACCTTGTGCTGGGGACAATAAAAGGCCACTCTAAAATGTGCAGGTTTGTCACACAACACAATGCCACAGATGTAAAAAATGTTTGAGGGAGCGTGCAATTGGCATGTTGACTGCAGGAATGTCCACCAGAGCTGTTGCCAGAGAATTTAATGTTCATTACTCTACCATTAGCCGCCTCCAACCGCAGACCACGTGTAACCACGCCAGCCCAGGGCTCTCATTTACCAACAGTGCGTAGAAAAGCTTCTAAATTAACGTGTACAAAGAAAATGTAGAATGTTCGCAAGTACAAAAAAAGTTGCTCGTACGCTTGATTTACACACACCTGTAAGTATTTTTCCTTTTATAAATCAGACACGTTCTAAAACACCATACTAGTGCACTTGAAGTCTCATTTACATAAAGAACCGCCCTAAATGTCCATTTATGGTCACAAACCTTCCCTTTTAAAGCTGCAAGAAATGTCACTAATTTCTGTCCGCCAACAAAGAAGAAATCAAAGAAGACAAAGAAAAACAACTTTTCGGATGCGGAAATAGAACCTTTGATCACCAAAGTGGAAGCAAAACAAGCCGTACTTTTTGGAGCCCTCAGCAATGGCTTGACAAATAAGAGAGAAAAAAATATTACCTGGGAGCAGGTTAGAGCTGTGGTAAAATCTGCCTCATCTGAGTGCAGAACAGTTAATGAAATGAAAAAGAAATGGTTTGATTTGAAAACAAAATGGATATAAGTGCAACAGGAGGAGGGCAGAGTGACTCTTCACTGTCTGCTATGGACCAGTGCATTGGCACTGTAATCGGAGAGACCGCAGTGTCTGGCATCATTTGTGATACTGAGGACCCTCTCCCAGACCCTGAAGGAATACCGGACACACCGACTGATGGTAAGTCAAGCTTTATTTTCGCAACCATATTCAGACATGGACCACATCTAAATATTTTTTTATTGACAATAAATATAACAAATATATATATATATATAACCATCAACTGACCCCTCAGCCATCCCAGACCTACCAGAAGGGTATCCCCTGACCCCTCAGCCATCCCAGGCCTACAAGACGGGTGTCCCCTGACCCCTCAGCCATCCCAGGCCTACCAGAAGGGTGTCCCCTGACCCCTCATCCCCAGGCCTACAAGAAGGGTGTCCCCTGACCCCTCAGCCATCCCAGGCCTACAAGAAGGGTGTCCCCTGACCCCTCAGCCATCCCAAGCCTACAAGAAGGGTGTCCCCTAACCCCCTCAGCCATCCCAGGCCTACCAGAAGGGTGTCCCCTAACCCCCTCAGCCATCCCAGGCCTACCAGAAGGGTGTCCCCTAACCCCCTCAGCCATCCCAGGCCTAGAAGAAGGGTGTCCCCTAACCCCCTCAGCCATCCCAGGCCTAGAAGAAGGGTGTCCCCTAACCCCCTCAGCCATCCCAGGCCTAGAAGAAGGGTGTCCCCTGACCCCTCAGCCATCCCAGGCCTACCAGAAGGGTGTCCCCTGACCCCTCAGCCACCAGGCCTACCAGAAGGGTGTCCCCTAACCCCCTCAGCCATCCCAGGCCTAGAAGAAGGGTGTCCCCTAACCCCCTCAGCCATCCCAGGCCTACAAGAAGGGTGTCCCCTAACCCCCTCAGCCATCCCAGGCCTAGAAGAAGGATGTCCCCTAACCCCCTCAGCCATCCCAGGCCTAGAAGAAGGATGTCCCCTAACCCCCTCAGCCATCCCAGGCCTACAAGAAGGGTGTCCCCTAATCCCCTCAGCCATCCCAAGCCTACAAGAAGGGTGTCCCCTAACCCCCTCAGCCATCTCAGGCCTAGAAGAAGGGTGTCCCCTGACCCCTCAGCCATCTCAGGCCTAGAAGAAGGGTGTCCCCTGACCCCCTCAGCCATCCCAGGCCTACAAGAAGGGTGTCCCCTTTGGCGAGCGCTTCAGCTGTACCGCAGGTTTTGATTGACGCAGTCCTGAAACAACAAGATGAGATCAACACATTAGTTATTGGACTCAAACAGCAGCTGAAGGACGTACGCAACGGCCCGAGAGAGAGAGAAATCAATCATTGCAATCAAAAATGGCATTCCACTGAATGATCCACCCAGACCCGATGAGCCCATACCTGACAGGGAGTTTCCCACCACCCAGACCCGATGAGCCCATACCTGACAGGGAGTTTCCCACCACCCAGAGCCCTGGCACTGAGGACCAGAGTCAACATCATACAATGGTTTTAGGTATCTGTTCTCCCAATCATTGTAATCAAATCGACAAGGAAAACACATTTACATCGCACCAGAATTTATTGTCTCACATGTTTGACACAATCAACAAGTTCTTTCACTGTCGTGGAGCACATTGCAAAGCCTTGAGAATGTAGCAAACCTAAACAGGAATTGGCACATTTGTATTACATTCACATAGTGGCATTTTAAAGGAATGTCATTTCAGAGGCAAACCTTACAAGGCTGGTATTGCAGTGTGCCTCCTGTCCCAGACAAGCACAGCACAACGCCCTTTCAGCAGGCCTATGGTGCACTCCACTGTTGTTCTGGTGTGTGGGCTTGGTTGTACCTGGCCTCTTGTTGGTTTGTGAGGGGAGTCATCAGCCATGTTTTTAATGGGTCTCCTGCTGTTATGAACACAACATACTGTTTCCCAGTAGAGGTCTAACGAGGCAAATAAAAAGCTCGCTAATAAAACATACGCCATCTGTCTTCAACAGCTCCTTCCTGGAGGTTAAGGCCCGACTGAGAGGCCCGACTGAGAGGCCCGACTGAGAGGCCCGACTGAGAGGCCCGACTGAGAGGCCCGACTGAGAGGCCCGTATGAGAGGCCCGACTGAGAGGCCCGACTGAGAGGCCCGACTGAGAGGCCCGACTGAGAGGCCCGACAGAGAGGCCCGACTGAGAGGCCCGACTGAGAGGCCCGACAGAGAGGCCCGACTGAGAGGCCCGACTGAGAGGCCCGACAGAGAGGCCCGACTGAGAGGCCCGACTGAGAGGCCCGACTGAGAGGCCCGACTGAGAGGCCCGTATGAGAGGCCCGACTGAGAGGCCCGACTGAGAGGCCCGTATGAGAGGCCCGTATGAGAGGCCCGTATGAACTGTTCTGCACAATGAATGAGTCATGTGTCCCACCTGGCCATTTGGCCACTACATTCAACAAAGCCAAATGTGAATCACAGATGACCTGCACGTTGACAGAGCGGAAACCTTTTCTGTTGACGAAGTTGAATTCGTTCAATGACGGTGCTTTTATTGGGATGTGGGTGCAGTCAATTGCTCCTGCGACATTGGGAAATCCATCTACGGTATGGAAATACCCTTTTCCCTCTGTCCTGTTGCACGGCAGTGTACGGAAACTGTATGTATTGTGGAGGTCAATGAAATAAAGCGACATAGGACTTGCAGGCAGTATTCGTCTCCTGGTTGGTTGGGAAATGCCAGACCGATCCGCCATCTCCCGTTGGAATGTTCCAGTGGCCAGAAATCCCAAGGTGGAGAGGACTTTGGGTATGCACTGGGATGGTATTGGTACTTTTCATCTCCTTTTCTAATACTGGAGAGAGTTTGGTTGCAGAGATACAATAAAATATGCCCTTGGAAAACGAAATCGACTAATAAGCCAAGCGTCTCTCTCAGCAAAAAATAACATCTGCACGCTCATTGAAAACTCCCTGTGTAATGCAGCTTGTACCAGATCCTCCAGCAATGCAAGATTAGCCATTTTGGACACAATGCCTCAGTGTTGACTTTATATATTATTTAACAGGTTTAACTAAATTGTCTTTTCTAATTGACTTTATTATTCAATTAAGCTTAAATGGTTTCGGAGTTTTATGAATTCGATAGAAAACTATTAGTAGCTTAAGTGTCTATAAAATAAATACATTAATAAACTATTCATGTATTATGTTTTGTCTTCATAGTTTATGATTTGGTCCAGTATGTCAATTCTTTCTCCATTTTTGCTGGATGGTATTTCATTATGCAGTTTGACTTTTCTACCACAAGGTGCTGTGCGTACGCAGGGTCGAGAGATTACATTTACACACATTCTCAAGTATAAGTACAAATTGATAAATCCTACACTTTGCTTAGAAAGGATCGCACTCAGCATGGTTTACTAACACTTCTGTTCGTAGGCAACATGGATAAATGAGGGCCCTGGACCTCCACTTCCTGCTTCTTCACCTGCGGGAATCGTCTGAGACCAGCCACTCAGACAGCTGATGAAACTGAGGAGTATTTCTGTCTGTAATAAAGCTCTTTTGTGAGGCAAAAACAAATTCTAATTGGCTGGGCCTGGCTCCCCAGTGGGTGGGCCTATGCCCTCCCAGGCCCACCCATGGCTGTGCCCCTGCCCAGTCATGTGAAATCCATAGATTAGGGCCTTTTGAACTGTAACTCAGTAAAATCTTTGAAATTGTTGCATGTTGCGTTTTTATATTTTTGTTCAGTATATTTTATAAAACTACCTGAACACTCGGGGGAAAAGAAAAAAAAGTGACCATCCCCTATACGTCATAATAATAATTAAAACATGTCTACCATTTACCCTCACTTCTTGGACAGACCAGAGCCTTAGATATGCCATTTTATAAACGGTTCTTCCTCTTGTCAGCATTACATGGCAGGAATTTTGATCGCGCACAGGGCTGCTGGCCAGAAGGTTGTGGATTCACAGACCATAGTAGGAGTAGGAGTAGGAGTGGACACGAGTAGATAGTAGATAGTAGGAGTGGACACGAGTAGATAGTAGATAGTAGGAGTAGGAGTGGACACGAGTAGATAGTAGATAGTAGGAGTGGACACGAGTAGATAGTAGATAGTAGATAGTAGGAGTGGACACGAGTAGATAGTAGATAGTAGGAGTAGGAGTAGGAGTGGACACGAGTAGATAGTAAATAGTAGATAGTAGGAGTGGACACGAGTAGATAGTAGATAGTAGGAGTGGACACGAGTAGATAGTAGGAGTGGACACGAGTAGATAGTAGGAGTGGACACGAGTAGATAGTAGGAGTGGACACGAGTAGATAGTAGGAGTGGACACGAGTAGATAGTAGATAGTAGGAGTAGGAGTGGACACGAGTAGATAGTAGGAGTAGGAGTGGACACGAGTAGATAGTAGATAGTAGGAGTAGGAGTGGACACGAGTAGATAGTAGATAGTAGATAGTAGGAGTAGGAGTGGACAGATCTTTATAGTAAAAGCATTGCATGAATCTATCACTGTATTTACAGATCCAAGAAAAAAATAGCCTTTTATGAACATTTCATGCAAGTCTACATAATTTAACATATTAACAGAATATGTTTTTATACAATACAAGTTACAGAAATTACAGGCTAAGAATGGACCGAGAGATAGTCCTATGTGTTCATCGTATCATATTTCTCCAAGGCCAAATCAGTGTGTCTTGTTTGCAACAAAACTGTCCTTGTTTCAAAATAATTTTATCTGAGACGTCATTAGGAATCTGAGCATGGTACTTTTAAAAGTAGACCTACCTTTCCACCCCAGACAGAGTAGTCCTACCTTTCCACCCCAGACAGAGTAGACCTACCTTTCCACCCCAGACAGAGTAGTCCTACCTTTCCACCCCAGACAGAGTAGTCCTACCTTTCCACCCCAGACATAGTAGTCCTACCTTTCCACCCCAGACAGAGTAGACCTACCGTTCCACCCCAGACAGAGTAGACCTACCTTTCCACCCCAGACAGAGTAGTCCTACCTTTCCACCCCAGACAGAGTAGACCTACCTTTCCACCCCAGACAGAGTAGACCTACCTTTCCACCCCAGACAGAGTAGGACCTACCTTTCCACCCCAGACAGAGTAGAACCTACCTTTCCACCCCAGACAGAGTAGACCTACCTTTCCACCCCAGACAGAGTAGACCTACCTTTCCACCCCAGACAGAGTAGGACTACCTTTCCACCCCAGACAGAGTAGAACCTACCTTTCCACCCCAGACAGAGTAGTCCTACCTTTCCACCCCAGACAGAGTAGTCCTACCTTTCCACCCCGGACAGAGTAGAACCTACCTTTCTACCCCAGACAGAGAGGAACCTACCTTTCCACCCCAGACAGAGTAGAACCTACCTTTCCACCCCAGACAGAGTATAACCTACCTTTCCACCCCAGACAGAGTAGAACCTACCTTTCCACCCCAGACAGAGTAGAACCTACCTTTCCACCCCAGACAGAGTAGAACCTACCTTTCCACCCCAGACAGAGTAGAACCTACCTTTCCACCCCAGACAGAGTAGAACCTACCTTTCCACCCCAGACAGAGTAGAACCTACCTTTCCACCCCAGACAGAGTAGGACCTACCTTTCCACCCAGACAGAGTAGACCTACCTTTCCACCCCAGACAGAGTAGGACCTACCTTTCCACCCCAGACAGAGTAGACCTACCTTTCCACCCCAGACAGAGTAGTCCTACCTTTCCACCCCAGACAGAGTAGTCCTACCTTTCCACCCCAGACAGAGTAGAACCTACCTTTCCACCCCAGACAGAGTAGACCTACCTTTCCACCCCAGACAGAGTAGACCTACCTTTCCACCCCAGACAGATTAGGACCTACCTTTCCACCCCAGACAGAGTAGAACCTACCTTTCCACCCCAGACAGAGTAGACCTACCTTTCCACCCCAGACAGAGTAGACCTACCTTTCCACCCCAGACAGATTAGGCCTACCTATCCACCCCAGACAGAGTAGACCTACCTTTCCACCCCAGACAGATTAGGACATACCTTTCCACCCCAGACAGATTAGGCCTACCTTTCCACCCCAGACAGAGTAGTCCTACCTTTCCACCCCAGACAGATTAGGCCTACCTTTCCACCCCAGACAGATTAGGCCTACCTTTCCACCCCAGACAGATTAGGCCTACCTTTCCACCCCAGACAGAGTAGTCCTACCTTTCCACCCCAGACAGAGTAGTCCTACCTTTCCACCCCAGACAGAGTAGTCCTACCTTTCCACCCCAGACAGAGTAGTCCTACCTTTCCACCCCAGACAGAGTAGTCCTACCTTTCCACCCCAGACAGAGTAGATCTACCTTTCCACCCCAGACAGAGTAGATCTACCTTTCCACCCCAGACAGAGTAGTCCTACCTTTCCACCCCAGACAGAGTAGTCCTACCTTTCCACCCCAGACAGAGTAGACCTACCTTTCCACCCCAGACAGAGTAGACCTACCTTTCCACCCCAGACAGAGTAGGCCTACCTTTCCACCCCAGACAGAGTAGAACCTACCTTTCTACCCCAGACAGAGTAGAACCTACCTTTCCACCCCAGACAGAGTAGAACCTACCTTTCCACCCCAGACAGAGTAGAACCTACCTTTCCACCCCAGACAGAGTAGAACCTACCTTTCCACCCCAGACAGAGTAGTCCTACCTTTCCACCCCAGACAGAGTAGTCCTACCTTTCCACCCCGGACAGAGTAGAACCTACCTTTCTACCCCAGACAGAGTAGAACCTACCTTTCCACCCCAGACAGAGTAGAACCTACCTTTCCACCCCAGACAGAGTAGAACCTACCTTTCCACCCCAGACAGAGTAGAACCTACCTTTCCACCCCAGACAGAGTAGACCTACCTTTCCACCCCAGACAGAGTAGAACCTACCTTTCTACCCCAGACAGAGTAGAACCTACCTTTCCACCCCAGACAGAGTAGACCTACCTTTCCACCCCGGACAGAGTAGGCCTACCTTTCCACCCCGGACAGAGTAGGACTACCTTTCCACTCCGGACAGAGTAGTCCTACCTTTCCACCCCGGACAGAGTAGGCCTACCTTTCCACCCCAGACAGAGTAGGACTACCTTTCCACTCCGGACAGAGTAGGCCTACCTTTCCACCCCAGACAGAGTAGGCCTACCTTTCCACCCCGGACAGAGTAGACCTACCTTTCCACCCCGGACAGATTAGGCCTACCTTTCCACCCCGGACAGAGTAGGACCTACCTTTCCACCCCGGACAGAGTAGGACCTACCTTTCCACCCCGGACAGAGTAGGACCTACCTTTCCACCCCGGACAGAGTAGGACCTACCTTTCCACCCCGGACAGAGTAGGCCTACCTTTCCACCCCAGACAGAGTAGACCTACCTTTCTACCCCAGACAGAGGAGGCCTACCTTTCCACCCCAGACAGAGTAGTCCTACCTTTCTTCCCCAGACAGAGTAGGTCTACCTTTCCACCCCAGACAGAGTAGGTCTACCTTTCCACCCCAGACAGACTAGGTCTACCTTTCCACCCCAGACAGACTAGGTCTACCTTTCCACCCCAGACAGACTATGCCTACCTTTCCACCCCAGACAGAGTAGTCCTACCCCAGACAGAGTAGGCCTACCTTTCCACCCCAGACAGAGTAGGCCTACCTTTCCACCCCAGACAGAGTAGTCCTACCTTTCCACCCCAGACAGAGTAGACCTACCTTTCCACCCCAGACAGAGTAGAACCTACCTTTCTACCCCAGACAGAGTAGAACCTACCTTTCCACCCCAGACAGAGTAGACCTACCTTTCCACCCCAGACAGAGTAGGCCTACCTTTCCACCCCGGACAGAGTAGGACTACCTTTCCACTCCGGACAGAGTAGTCCTACCTTTCCACCCCGGACAGAGTAGGCCTACCTTTCCACCCCAGACAGAGTAGGACTACCTTTCCACTCCGGACAGAGTAGGCCTACCTTTCCACCCCAGACAGAGTAGACCTACCTTTCCACCCCGGACAGAGTAGACCTACCTTTCCACCCCGGACAGATTAGGCCTACCTTTCCACCCCGGACAGAGTAGGACCTACCTTTCCACCCCGGACAGAGTAGGACCTACCTTTCCACCCCGGACAGAGTAGGACCTACCTTTCCACCCCGGACAGAGTAGGACCTACCTTTCCACCCCGGACAGAGTAGGCCTACCTTTCCACCCCAGACAGAGTAGACCTACCTTTCTACCCCAGACAGAGGAGGCCTACCTTTCCACCCCAGACAGAGTAGTCCTACCTTTCTTCCCCAGACAGAGTAGGTCTACCTTTCCACCCCAGACAGAGTAGGTCTACCTTTCCACCCCAGACAGACTAGGTCTACCTTTCCACCCCAGACAGACTATGCCTACCTTTCCACCCCAGACAGAGTAGTCCTACCCCAGACAGAGTAGGCCTACCTTTCCACCCCAGACAGAGTAGGCCTACCTTTCCACCCCAGACAGAGTAGTCCTACCTTTCCACCCCAGACAGAGTAGGTCTACCTTTCCACCCCAGACAGAGTAGGCCTACCTTTCCACCCCAGACAGAGTAGGCCTACCTTTCCACCCCAGACAGAGTAGGTCTACCTTTCCACCCCAGACAGAGTAGATCTACCTTTCCACCCCAGACAGAGTAGGTCTACCTTTCCACCCCAGACAGAGTAGGCCTACCGATGCAGGCTTTAACTGCTGGCTACTCTTCTTCTGTGGTTTAACCCAATGAGAGAAGGACACAAGTGTTTTCCTAAAAGCTGTCTCGGTTTAAACGTCTTCTATTGTACAGAAAGTTAATGGCTTAATCAATTGATAGTGACGGAATTCGATTACTTCCCAAGCAAAGTCAATTTTTTTTGGTCTCCTCAGCTATCGAAGGTCGTAGCTCAGCCTCAATATCAAATCACCTAAAAAATGATATCCCCATACGCATCGGAGTCACGTCTTTCCCAGCTTCACTATATATACAGCAGTATGTGGACACTCCTTCAAATTAGTGGATTCAGCTATTTCAGCCACACCCGTTGCTGACAGGCCCTAACCTGTTTCAGCATGACAATGCCCCCGTGCACAAAGCGAGGTCCATACTGAAATGGTTTGTCGAGATCAGTGTGGAAGACCATTGAATGGCCTGCACAGAGCCCTGACCTCAACCCCATCGAACACCTTTAGGGATGAATTGGAACGCAGACTGCGAGCCAGGCCTAATCGGCCAACATCAGTGCCCAACCACACTAATTCTCTTGTGGCTGAATGGAAGCAAGTCCCCCTGCAGCAATGTTCCAACATCTAGTGGAAAGCCTTCCCAGAAGAGTGGAGCCTGTTATAGCAGCAAAAAGGGGACCAACTCCATATTAATGCCCATGATTTTGGAATGAGATGTTCGACGAGCAGGTGTCCACATACTGTCCTGGTTTTAACAGCCCTTCACTGACACGGAGGTAGGCTATTTAAAGAGTGCATTGTGGGTTGAGGAAATGGCCGACAAATCTATGGAAGTAGCAGCCTATAGCCTAATGTCTGTCAAACAGGAAGGACCACCTCTTCTTTCTTAAACAGGAAGAAATAGGCTCCAACACAAAGCCCTCTTATTGTTAGTAAAGTCTAATTAAAATGAAGACTGTTTAAATGAACCTTCCTCGAATTTCAGCACCATGAGCTGTTACTTTTCTGATCGATTGTGGCTGCTGCTGCTTCAAGTTTCAGCACCACAATGTCAGTTACTAGAATCTGGCTTATTGTGAGGTCAATAACTGCATAATGAGGTCAATAACTGCATAATGAGGTCAATAACTGCATAATAAGGTCAATAACTGCATAATGAGGTCAATAACTGCATAATGAGGTCAATAACTGCATAATAAGGTCAATAACTGCATAATGAGGTCAATAACTGCATAATGAGGTCAATAACTGCATAATGAGGTCAATAACTGCATAATAAGGTCAATAACTGCATAATGAGGTCAATAACTGCATAATGAGGTCAATAACTGCATAATGAGGTCAATAACTGCATAATGAGGTCAATAACTGCATAATGAGGTCAATAACTGCATTATGAGGTCAATAACTGCATTATGAGGTCAATAACTCAATGACCCAAGTGTATGTTTTGGGACTGGGCCCAAGTGTATGTTTTGGGACTAGGCCCAAGTGTATGTTTTGGGACTAGGCCCAAGTGTATGTTTTGGGACTAGGCCCAAGTGTATGTTTTGGGACTAGGCCCAAGTGTATGTTTTGGGACTAGGCCCAAGTGTATGTTTTGGGACTAGGCCCAAGTGTATGTTTTGGGACTGGGCCCAAGGGTATGTTTTGGGACTAGACCCAAGTGTATGTTTTGGGACTAGACCCAAGTGTATGTTTTGGGACTAGACCCAAGTGTATGTTTTGGGACTGGGCCCAAGTGTATGTTTTGGGACTGGGCCCAAGTGTATGTTTTGGGACTGGGCCCAAGTGTATGTTTTGGGACTGGGCCCAAGTGTATGTTTTGGGACTGGGCCCAAGTGTATGTTTTGGGACTGGGCCCAAGTGTATGTTTTGGGACTGGGCCCAAGTGTATGTTTTGGGACTGGGCCCAAGTGTATGTTTTGGGACTGGGCCCAAGTGTATGTTTTGGGACTGGGCCCAAGTGTATGTTTTGGGACTGGGCCCAAGTGTATGTTTTGGGACTAGGCCCAAGTGTATGTTTTGGGACTAGACCCAAGTGTATGTTTTGGGACTAGACCCAAGTGTATGTTTTGGGACTAGACCCAAGTGTATGTTTTGGGACTAGACCCAAGTGTATGTTTTGGGACTAGGCCCAAGTGTATGTTTTGGGACTAGGCCCAAGTGTATGTTTTGGGACTAGACCCAAGTGTATGTTTTGGGACTAGACCTAAATCAAACATTATTTTCAGAAGAAATGTTCAACTCTCCTCCTGAACTGCCACTGTAGACCTATACAGCACAGCCATTGGTTAATAAGGAGCACACAAAAAAAAATGTTTTTATCAGGAAGAGCAGAGCATGCTGGGGATCAGGGTTGGAATATCCAGTGGGTAACACAGCCTAGTTTTATTCACACCATCCCAGCAGCGCAAAACACTCAGGAAGGAAGTACATTTTCTTATAAATATAACTTTGCTATGTGCTTCTAATGCACTTTGTACAGCCTGCTGTATAGTCTACTGTATAGTCTACTGTATAGTCTGCTGTATAGCCTGCTGTATAGTCTACTGTATAGCCTACTGTATAGCCTACTGTATAGCCTACTGTATTTCCTACTGTATAGCCTGCTGTATAGTCTACTGTATAGCCTACTGTATAGTCTACTGTATTTCCTACTGTATAGCCTGCTGTATAGTCTACTGTATAGTCTACTGTATAGCCTACTGTATAGTCTACTGTATAGTCTACTGTATAGTCTACTGTATAGCCTACTGTATAGTCTGCTGTATAGTCTACTGTATAGTCTGCTGTATGGTCTACTGTATAGTCTACTGTATAGCCCTACTGTATAGTCTGCTGTATAGTCTACTGTATAGCCTACTGTATAGTCTGCTGTATAGCCTACTGTATAGTCTACTGTATAGCCTACTGTATAGTCTACTGTATAGCCTGCTGTATAGTCTGCTGTATAGTCTGCTATATGGTCTACTGTATAGCCTACTGTATAACCTACTGTATAGTCTACTGTATAGTCTACTGTATAGTCTACTGTATAGCCTACTGTATAGTCTACTGTATAGTCTGCTGTATAGTCTACTGTATAGTCCGCTGTATAGTCTGCTGTATAGTCTGCTGTATAACCTACTGTATAGCCTACTGTATAGTCTGCTGTATAGTCTGCTGTATAGTCTACTGTATAGTCTACTGTATAGTCTGCTGTATAGTCTACTGTATAGCCCTACTGTATAGTCTGCTGTATAGTCTACTGTATAGCCTGCTGTATAGTCTGCTGTATAGTCTGCTATATAGTCTACTGTATAACCTACTGTATAGTCTACTGTATAGCCCTACTGTATAGTCTACTGTAGAGTCTGCTGTATAGTCTGCTATATAGCCTACTGTATAACCTACTGTATAACCTACTGTATAGCCCTACTGTATAGTCTACTGTATAACTTACTGTATAGCCTACTGTATAGCCTACTGTATAGCCCTACTGTATAGCCCTACTGTATAGCCTGCTGAATAACCTACAGGCTATGGATCATTTTATTGAGACCACAGTGAATAGCCTGTAAGCTCATTTTTATACTATCGGACGTCAATATCTAGCCTAATAATAGCAACTCATAACTAAAATACTAAGAAATATTGAAATGTCATCATCAATTACAAATGACATGACCCTCCCCTAGACTATGTTAAAACAAATACTAAACCCTCTCCTTGACTGAAATGTTAAGCATGCCACCCCCCCCCCCCCCCCCGTTTTCCTCCAGGTGACCATTCTGTAAAATACGCTCCATCCCTAAACTCCCTGACGAAAGCCATGCAGCCGAAACGCGTCGGATTTTTTAAAACCTTGTTTCTATTGAACATGCCATACTAATAAAGGCATTTTAATTCATTATATGAAGAGTGCCTTGGTCCTCTTTTCATTTTTGATGACCAATTATCCCCTTTTACCAAAGAGCACGTTCTGTCTACCAACATTTACTATTGTGTACCTTAGTAGCGCTTCCCTTCCTCCTCTTTCTACCTATGGAGGTTATTTTATTTTATTTTCTACATCCCTAAACAGTGTTTTATTAACAAACTCCCATTACATTGAATCTGTATCTTTAGAAATAGTGCAGGAAATGGAGATACATGCTGTTTGTTCATGTCATTTCCCAGGACATATCCCCGGCCACATGTATCTGAGCTGTTTGTTCTTGTCATTTCCCAGGACATATCCCCGAGCACATAAATACCTGAATGTATCTGAGCTGTTTGTTCTTGTCATTTCCCAGGACATATCCCCGACCACATGAATACCTGAATGTATCTGAGCTGTTTGTTCTTGTCATTTCCCAGGACATATCCCCGACCACATGAATACCTTAATGTATCTGAGCTGTTTGTTCTTGTCATTTCCCAGGACATATCCCCGGCCACATGAATACCTGAATGTATCTGAGCTGTTTGTTCTTGTCATTTCCCAGGACATATCCCCGGCCACATGAATACCTGAATGTATCTGAGCTGTTTGTTCTTGTCATTTCCCAGGACATATCCCCGGCCACATGAATACCTGAATGTATCTGAGCTGCCAGCAGTTTGGGACTGGAGGAACATCGAGGGGAAGAACTATGCGAGCATCACGAGGAACCAACACATTCCACAGTACTGCGGCTCGTGCTGGGCCATGGGATCTAGCAGTGCGATTGCCGGTAATTTCTCCTCCACAATCATATTCAATGTTGCCAAATTAAAGTCCTCCAATAATACACATTTTACAATTTTTGGACTGATATAACTCACTGTGACTTGTTACAATGTAACAACTTTGTAACAATGAACTTACCGTGAACTATTAACTTGTTACAATGTAACAACTTTGTAACAATTAACTTACCGTGAACTATTAACTTGTTACAATGTAACAACTTTGTAACAATTAACTTACCGTGAACTATTAACTTGTTACAATGTAACAACTTTGTAACAATTAACTTAACGTGAACTATTAACTTGTTACAATGTAACAACTTTGTAACAATTAACTTAATGTGAACTATTAACTTGCTACAATGTAACAACATTGTAACAATGAACATAACGTCATTACATTGTTACAAATGTCACTCCGTATTATATTTCTTTACATAAGAAAAATGTATTTTTACAGGCCAACCTTTTATCATAAGTGATCTAATAAACTTATTTAAAGTCTCTAATATATCAATACATTTGATGAAGTTTATTTTTTATTTTTTCCCCAGACCGTATCAACATCAAGCGTGGTGGTACCTGGCCGTCAGCCTACCTGTCTGTCCAGAACGTGATAGACTGTGGCCGTGCTGGGTCCTGCTACGGAGGAGACCACACAGGGGTGTACCAATACGCTCACCAGAAGGGCATCCCTGACGAGACATGCAACAACTATCAGGCTAAGAACCAAAGTAGGGCCTGTAACATGGAATTTAACATTTTGGTTTTTAATCCTGCATTTTGTTTTGATTTGTGCTAGTTCCTCATAGGGCCTGATTTGTATCTGGGTGATAAGAGATTAGTTTTGGTAACTATTTTTCTGTACGCGCTAGTTTAAAGCAGTGCACTATGGGGGATAGGGTGCATGGATTGTTACATTTGAATTTTGTCTCATAGCTTCGTCACCCATCCATGTGCATAATTTCCATTCACAATTACACTTTGGCAGTTTACATTACATTTTCCGTCACTCACCCTTGTGATCTCTATGTTCTACAGAGTGTGAGTTGTTCAACCAGTGATCTCTATATTCTATAGTGAGCTGTTCAACCAGTGATCTCTTTGTTCTACAGAGTGTGAGCTGTTCAACCAGTGATCTCTTTGTTCTACAGAGTGTGAGTTGTTCAACCAGTGATCTCTATGTTCTACAGAGTGTGAGTTGTTCAACCAGTGATCTCTATGTTCTACAGTGAGTTGTTCAACCAGTGATCTCTTTGTTCTACAGAGTGAGCTGTTCAACCAGTGATCTCTTTGTTCTACAGAGTGTGAGCTGTTCAACCAGTGATCTCTATGTTCTACAGAGTGAGCTGTTCAACCAGTGATCTCTATGTTCTACAGTGAGCTGTTCAACCAGTGATCTCTATGTTCTACAGTGAGCTGTTCAACCAGTGATCTCTATGTTCTACAGTGAGCTGTTCAACCAGTGATCTCTATATTCTACAGTGAGCTGTTCAACCAGTGATCTCTATATTCTACAGTGAGCTGTTCAACCAGTGATCTCTATGTTCTACAGAGTGTGAGCTGTTCAACCAGTGATCTCTATGTTCTACAGAGTGTGAGCTGTTCAACCAGTGATCTCTATATTCTACAGTGAGCTGTTCAACCAGTGATCTCTATGTTCTACAGTGAGCTGTTCAACCAGTGATCTCTATATTCTACAGAGTGAGCTGTTCAACCAGTGATCTCTTTGTTCTACAGAGTGTGAGCTGTTCAACCAGTGATCTCTATATTCTACAGAGTGAGCTGTTCAACCAGTGATCTCTATGTTCTACAGAGTGTGAGCTGTTCAACCAGTGATCTCTATATTCTACAGTGAGCTGTTCAACCAGTGATCTCTATGTTCTACAGAGTGTGAGCTGTTCAACCAGTGATCTCTATATTCTACAGTGAGCTGTTCAACCAGTGATCTCTATATTCTACAGTGAGCTGTTCAACCAGTGATCTCTATATTCTACAGTGAGCTGTTCAACCAGTGATCTCTTTGTTCTACAGAGTGTGAGTTGTTCAACCAGTGATCTCTATATTCTACAGAGTGTGAGCTGTTCAACCAGTGTGGGACGTGTTCCTCTGATGCGTGTGCTGTGGTGCAGAACTACACCCGGTGGAAGGTAGGAGACTACGGGGAGGTGTCAGGACGAAACCAGATGAAGGCTGAGATATACACCAACGGGCCTATCAGGTGAGATCCGTGTTCTTCGGTTAGTCATGTTAACATTTCTCTCAGTCAGAAGAACAAAATAACAAGTAAAAGTTTTTTTTTTTTTTTTTAATTTAGTAGAAAATAAGAGTTTCCCTTTTTGATATCAACAAAATGCCCTATTTTAGCCTTGAGTGTTGTTCAAATGTATAAAGTTAGTAATAAATATATGTAGTAAAATGTCTTTGTAACTTGTGTTTTTTTAATTGTTCGTAGTAAAATGTCTTTGTAACTTGTGTTTTTTAATTGTTCTTTCTTTTGATAAACCTCATTCTCACATTGTGGCTGTTGTCCTGTCCTCAGCTGCGGTGTGATGGCTACGAAGGGCCTGGAGGCGTATCGTGGTGGTGTGTTTGCCGAGTTCCACCCCTTGTCTCTAATGAACCATATCATCTCAGTAGCAGGCTGGGGGGTGACGGAGGACGGGACGGAGTACTGGGTGGTCCGCAACTCCTGGGGAGAGCCTTGGGTTAGTCTCTCTTGTTCAATATATTCATTATTACACTTGTATGGAATATTTACTCATTGAAAGACTGGACGACATACGCAATATATATAAAAGTATGTGGACACTCCTTCAAATTAGTGGATTCGGGCTATTTCAGCCTCACCCGTTGCTGACAGGTGTATAATTTTGAGCACACAGTCATGCAATCTCCATAGACAAACATTGGCAGTAGAATGGTCTTACTGAAGAGCTCAGTGACTTTCAACGTTCCCGAAAAGATGTCTGGGTTCAAACATCTTCTATTGTACAGAAAGTGAATAGCTTAAGCAAGATGGCGCCGACAGTCATGGCAGCTCTGCTTCTAGCGTCTAAGCAACTTTGCAGTATTTTGTTTTTTTGTGCTCCAAAACACCACCGGCGGAGTGGATCCTTTGTTCGTACCCCACAGGGCAATTTAACTTATTTCAGAAGCTCCAAGACTCCGCTGGCGGAGAAGAGGTATTCGGAGTGGAATTATAGTCCGACTCAGGAGGCATGTACACCATCCTCCACTTCCGAGTATATTACTCGCTAATGTTCAGTCTCTGGATAATAAAGTAGACGAGCTCAGGGCGAGGATCTCCTTCCAGAGAGACATCAGGGATTGTAACGTACTCTGTTTCACGAGAACATGGCTCTCTCGGGATATACTGTCCCCGTCCATACAGCCAGCTGGGTTCTCAGTACATCACACAGACATGAATAAAGAACTCTCCGGATATACTGCCCCCCTCCATACAGCCAGCTGGGTTCTCAGTACATCACACAGACAGGAATAAAGAACTTTCTGAGAAGAAGAAAGGCGGGGTCTATGTTTCATGATTAACGACTCACGGTGTGACTGTGGTAACGTACAGAAACTCAAGTCCTTTTGTTCACCCGACCTAGAATACCTCACAATCAAATGTCGACCGTATTACCTCCCAAAATAATTCTCTTCGGTTATAGTCACAGCCGTGTATATTCCCCCTCAAGCTGATACCACGGCGGTCCACAAAGAACTACACTGGACTATGCAAACTGGAAACCACATATCCTGAGGCTGCATTTTATTGTAGCTGGGGATTTTAACAAAGCAAATTTGAGGAAAACACTACTGAAGTTCTGCCTACACATTGACTGTAGTACTCGCTCTAGAATAACATTGGACCCCTGCTACTCAACTTTTCGAAATGCCAAGAAGGCGAACACCGAGGTCTTGCTTCCGGACAAGCTAAACACCTTCTTCGCCCGCTTTGAGGATAACACAATGACTGTCGCCCCGTAGCACTCACTTCTGTCATCATGAAGTGCTTTGAGAGGCTAGTTAAGGACCATATCACCTCCACCTTACCTAGATCCACTTCAATTTGCTTACCGCCCCAATAGATCCACAGATGATGCAATCGCCATCACAGTGCAAACTGCCCTTTCCCATCTGGACAAGAGGAATACCTATGTAAGAATGCTGTTCATTGACTACAGCTCAGCATTTAACACCATAGTACCCTCCAAACTCATCATTAAGCTCAGGGCCCTGAGTCTGAACCCCTCCCTGTGCAACTGGGCCCTGGGCTTCCTGTCGGGCCACCCCAGGTGGTGAAGGTAGGAAACAACACCTCCACTTCGCTGATCCTCAACACTGGGGCCCCACAAGGGTGCGTGCTCAGCCCCCTTCTGTAGTCCCTGTTCACCCATGACTGCGTGGCCACGCACGCCTCCAACTCATCAAATGGTCCACCCACACTGACAACCTCAGGAGGCTGAAGAAATTTGGCTTGGCCCCTAAAACCACCACAGACTTTTACAGATGCACAATTGAGAGCATCCTGTCGGGCTGTATCACCGCCTGGTATGGCAACTGCACTGCCTGCAACCGCAGGACTCTCCAGAGGCAACAGTTTAGAAGGAGATCCCACATATGCTGAGCACTTGTTGGCTGCTTTTCCTTCACTCTGCGGTCCAACTCATCCCAAACATAAACGTAAAATTTGACCTGATTTGTTTTCATCAATTGATAGGCAGAATTATATTACCCCCCCAAGTAAAGTCAAAAACAAATTGTCTCCTCAGCTTTAGAAGGTTGTAGTTCAACCTCTGAATGTCAAAGAAACTTAACAATGACGTCTGTCCTCTGTTACAACACTCACTACCGAGTTCCAAACGGCCTCCGGAAGCAACGTCAGCACAATAACTGTTCGTCGGGAGCTTCATGAAATGGGTTTCTATGGCTGAACAGCCGCACACAAACCTAAGATCGCCATGCGCAATGCCAAGCGTCGGCTGGAGTGGTGTAAAGCTCGCCGCCATTGGACTCTGGAGCAGTGGAAACACATTCTCTGAAGTGATCAATCATGCTTCACCCATCTGGCAGTCCGACGGATGAATCTGGGTTTGCGTTTGGAGAACGCTACCTGCCCCAATGCATAGTGCCAACTGTAAAGTTTGGTGGAGGAGGAATAATGGTCTGGGGCTGTTTTTCATGGTTCGGGCCCCTTATTTCCAGTGAAGGGAAATCTTAACGCTACAGCATACAATGACGTTCTAGATGATTCTATGCTTCCAACTTTGTGGCAACAGTTTGGGGAAGGCCCTTTCCTGTTTCAGCATGAACAATGCCCCTGTGCACAAAGTGAGGTTCCTACAGAAATGGTGTGTCAAGATCATTGTGGAAGAACTTGACTGGCCTGCACAGAGCCCTGACCTCAACCCCATCGAACACCTTTGGGATGAATTGGAACCCCCGACTGCAAGCCAGGCCTAATTGCCCAACATCAGTGCCCAACCACACTAATGCTCTTATGGCTGAATGGAAGCAAGTCCCCCTGCAGCAATGTTCCAACATCTAGTAGAAAGCCTTCCCAGAAGAGTGGAGGCTGTTATAGCAGCAATGTTCCAACATCTAGTGGAAAGCCTTCCCAGAAGAGTGGAGGCTGTTATAGCAGCAATGTTCCAACATCTAGTGGAAAGCCTTCTCAGAAGAGTGGAGGCTGTTATAGAAGCAAAAGGGGGGTACCAACTCCATATTAATACCCATGATTTTGGAATGAGATGTTTGGCGTGCAGGAGCTTCCCTTTCTGTTGATTCTGTTTTGGGTGATTTTATAGATTAGGGCCAAACTGTGTCTTTTAATCATATATACATTTATGATGTAAACACGAAGGGTAACGGGGGACGTACCCACGGAGGGTAACGGGGGACGTACCCACGGAGGGTAACTGGGGACGTACCCGCGGAGGGTAACGGGGGACGTACCCGCGGAGGGTAACGGGGGACGTACCCGCGGAGGGTAACGGGGGACGTACGCGCGGAGGGTAACGGGGGACGTACGCGCGGAGGGTAACGGGGGACGTACCCGCGGAGGCACGGAGGGTAACGGGGACGTACCCACGGAGGGTAACGGGGGACGTACCCACGGAGTGTAACGGGGGACGTACCCACGGAGTGTAACGGGGGACGTACCCACGGAGTGTAACGGGGGACGTACACACGGAGGGTAACGGTGTTTTGTTTTGTGTTTTGCAGGGAGAGTACGGCTGGGCGAGGATCGTAACCAGTGCTTATAAAGGAGGGAAAGGTAACTGGTACAACCTGGCCATAGAGAAGAGCTGTGCATATGGAGACCCCATCATTAAGTAAAGAACAAAAGGAATCGAGTCTCATTTCTGTGGTGTCATAACCATCAGCTGGCTGACCTGATCACTGAATATTAATATTGGAGAATACCGTGCGTCACTCAAACAGTTGACCAGTGCTGCCGTCAACTGGATGTGGTATCAAATGGTTCCCATAGTAGGACATGATCTAGGATCAGTTTAGCCTTTTAGATTGTAGTGAATAAGATTACATGGACAGAGAGGATCTGATCCTAGATCAGCACTCCTACTGACGCTTTGTGAATATGGGACCTGGAGCCTACCTCTTCCTTCATTAGTAGCCCCCCTCCCTCCCTCCCTCCCTCCCTCCTACTGTGAGAGGCTTTATGAATACGGGGCAGTTCTCTGTAACTATCGCTAACTTTACACTGATATTAGGAGTATGTTTAAATCTGAACATCTGTTTCTCAGGCCATGGCTTTCAGCTCACTCAAGGTCCTGCGACGGACTACTACACAACCACACTAAACCACACTAAACTACACTAAACCACACTACACACTAATTCTGCACTGGGCTATTTGACTGGTGTTTATTAACAAATGTTTTTGAAAGAATAAACAATGATTTTTTCCCCCCTTTTTTTCCATTTGGTTTGTAGTTTGTAAAGCAAAACATGGATCTAACAAACCCGGTTTAACCTCTTGGTAATTGTGCCTTTTAAAGCTGTTCATTGGTCAGGAAAGGTTAGGATAATCAGGATAATCTGATTAGCTACATTACGCTCCTGATCTTTTCTTAGATTGGATAGTTTGCCAATCTGAGAGTCCAGTCCTGATGGTCAAATCCCAGATACAAACTAATCTACAGGCGAGGCTGTTTAGTAAAGGGCTCTTTAGTTTAGTAAATTAGATAGCCGCTCTAAAAGACGTTAATCTCGTTTAAAGGCCCAGTTCAGTCAAAAACATAATTTTCTCTGTCTTTTATATATATACTTCCACACTATGAGGTTGGAATAATACTGTGGAATGAAGGAAATTATGACAATGTTATTTTAGTGCAAGAGCTGTTTTGAAATGTTAGCCTGTTTTCTGTGGGATGGAGTTTTAATTAGTTTTGTCTCCCATCACAATACCATCACAGCAGTACAGTAAGCCTTAACTGTTCACCAAACATGCCAAGTTGCATGCGCAAGCATTGCAAAATACTTATACACATACGTTATTCAATCATTTAATCCAAACTGCTCGCGTACGTCAACGGAGATTTGCGCAGCCAGGCGCTAAAATAGGTTCTATTGGACCAGAACGTGGTTCTATTGGAACAGAACGTGGTTCTATTGGAACAGAACGTGGTTCTATTTGACCAGAACTTGGTTCTATTGGAACAGAACGTGGTTCTATTGGACCAGAACGTGGTTCTATTTGACCAGAACTTGGTTCTATTTGACCCGAACGTGGTTCTACTGGAACAGAACGTGGTTCTATTGGAACAGAACTTGGTTCTATTTGACCAGAACGTGGGTCTATTGGAACAGAACGTGGTTCTATTTGAACAGAACGTGGTTCTATTTGACCAGAACTTGGTTCTATTGGAACAGAACGTGGTTCTATTGGACCAGAACGTGGTTCTATTGGACCAGAACGTGGTTCTATTTGAACAGAACGTGGTTCTATTTGACCAGAACTTGGTTCTATTGGAACAGAACGTGGTTCTATTGGACCAGAACGTGGTTCTATTGGACCAGAACGTGGGTCTATTGGACCAGAACGTGGTTCTATTTGAACAGAACGTGGTTCTATTTGACCAGAATGTGGTTCTATTTGAACAGAACGTGGTTCTATTTGACCAGAACGTGGTTCTATTGGAACAGAACGTGGTTCTATTTGACCAGCACCTGGTTCTATTTGACCAGAATGTGGTTCTATTTGACCAGAACTTGGTTCTATTTTAGAGGCTTGAGATGCTGCAACATAACCGAAGGCGCACAGCTATGATGCAACGGGGTTGGCTTAGATTGTTGAATACATGTAAACTATATTTAGTCTCCGATGTTTATTGAAAACATAAATAAATTTGCACAATGAGCACTTGTTATCTCTCAAATACATCGTTACAGTTGTTGGTTAGCTAGCTAGCTAAATGACATGAAATCAGTCAAAACACCTCAAAATAAAACATGGTATCAAGGACGAGATGAAACGAGCCACGTATGATTCCCCGCGTGGCAGTTTCTTGTTCATTGTTGGTGGCTCTCTGGCCATCCAGACTCATGACAACACACAGACAGACTCCTGCCCCCATTGAAGCTTACGCATCGTTTTCCTGATGTTGTCGGGTAACCCATCTACTGGTTTTTAGGAGGACCATGTGAGGGGGGATTGAACGATGAACAAGGTCCACACTCCAGTCCAGATGGAAACGGTGATGCAACTTAAAGGTGGTTGCCAACTGCCATATAAAATCCACAGAAGAAGAAACGTGAAGATGAGAGATTAATAAGGGAAACTAACTCAGTTTCCCCTTTTATCTGTGGATTAATTGTTTGAATAGAGAACACACGATTTTGTATAATTCATATTGGGTCAAAATTCTATATTAATCCAGCAACAACAAAAAAAAGGACCATATAATTTCAGTTCAAATAAAAACACAATGTTTATCTCCCAGGACAGATTAGCTAGCAACAGCAAGCTAGCTAAATGTCCATGAATGTTTCATGTGTTTCTACCTGTCCCAAAAATGAATATAGTTGATTCACAGTTTTGGTATTTTAACCTGTATGTCATGAGGAGAGACCAAATCAACATGCAGTAACAATGGCCGACGCAGACGCACAGAGCAGAAGCAGTTTGGTCAGCGTGTTACATTAGGTCTATATTGACTATACAGTTTACACTAGGACGGATCATTGGCCTGCACAGTAACGGCCTCAATGTGTTTAACTCAAAACCTTTGTGTGTTGACCTTATTGACCAGAAATGAACTGAAGTATGTGTGAACTATATTATTATTATTAGCCTACTATCAAGGAGTCGTTATTATGACCAGTGTGATGTAAATGGCGGGAAAACACAGAAACTATATTATTGAATGAGCCCCGGTGATTATTCCATTTAAAAGACCGCAGAATCCACAAAGTCTCCCGTCAATTATGTCCCCGGAAGTGGTGAAAATATACCCTTTAAAGAGCACCCCCAGAACTCAACTGCTCACCAATCGACCGCTTGATTGGAGGAGATAAGGCTATCTGAATTATTATTTTATTATTATTATTATAGGCCTATACGGGATTTATATTACATTTTGCACAATGCGATGAGAACGTCACGCAGGCATTGATATTTAGGATTGAAGATAATAAAAAAAAAAAAAGACGATGCCTGGTGAAGCGCGGCTCCATCAGTGCGCCTCTATTGCAGGTCATCTGAAAACAACAACAATAAATGTATCATGTCGTGTTTGAGCGTCGCATGCAGCGCTGTTGTTGTCCTGTTCGGAGCCGTTTGCAGCGTTTTTATATTCTGTGAGTATCTGATTTATTACGCCGCGATATTACAGTGCGGTTGGCCGGAGATCGACCACGGTGCCCCGTCGAGTGAGAGGAGCGCAGACGGCCAACCAGAGCCGGAGGTTCTCCGCGCTATGGTACTGTCAGACACGCACCTCCTCGGCGCTGTCGGAGGGCACTGGTTCGACAAACTGCGAAGGTAATTGATCCTCATAAATATATACGTTATTATGCATTTTATTTTATTGTGAAACAACACAAAAAAAAGTATGTTTTGCGTAGTTTCTAGGGAACGCATGACGCTCCGTGTCAGCCTATATCCACGCTGTCTCTAAGCAGATTAGAGCAGTTCAGTCGTCAGCAATAACAACAAGCAAGGGTAGTGCATGGTGCGCTGAGCTGACGGATGACTGACTGATGTGTGGTCTGTCTCTGTGCCACCCAGGGAATGGCAGATGGAACGAGCTTTCCAGACCGCCCTGGCCCTGCTCCGACCTGAGGTAGTCTTTATACTGGGGGATGTGTTCGATGAGGGGAAGTGGAGCTCTCCGAAGGTATGTAGTAGCCATAAAAGCACCTTATAGGCCTACTGCAGTGAATTTGGGGGGTGGGGGGGGGGGGGGGTTCAAGTGGGATTCGAAACCTACAACTCTTAGTCTTAGCCATTACACAAAGAGGACCAAACCCGTTGATGTTGTTCTCGCAACACGAGGCATGTTTCTGTAATGGTTCTAGACCTAAAGTATTTAGTGCTTTTGTTCCCAGCATGTTTCTGTAATAGTGTTTCTGTAATAGTGTATATATCTGCTATATGTATAACTATTGTTCTACTCTATTCTACAACATCTATTCAAATATATATGTATGTACAGTTGAAGTCGGAAGTTTACATACACTTAGGTTGAAGTCATTAAAACTCGTTTTTCAACCACTCCACACATTTCTTGTTAACAAACTATAGTTTTGGCAAGTCGGTTAGGACATCTACTTTTGTGCATGACAAGTAATTTTTCCAACAATTGTTTACAGATTATTTCACTTATAATTCACTGTATCACAATTCCAGTGGGTCAGAAGTTTACAATACACTAAGTTGACTGTGCTTTTAAACAGCTTGGAAAATTCCAGAAAATTATGTCATGACTTTAGAAGCTTCTGATAGGATAATTGACATCATTTGAGTCAATTGGAGGTGTACCTGTGGATGTATTTCAAGGCCTACCTTCAAACTCACTGCCTCTTTGATTCACATCATGGGAAAATCAAAAGAAATCAGCCAAGACCTCAGAAAAATAATTGTAGACCTCCACAAGTCTGGTTCATCCTTGGGAGCAATTTCCAATCGCCTGAAGGTACCACGTTCATCTGTACAAACAATAGTACGCAAGTATAAACACCATGGGACCACGCAGCCGTCATACCGCTCAGGAAGGAGACGCATTCTGTCTCCTAGAGATGAACGTACTTTGGTGCGAAAAGAGCAAATCAATCCCAGAACAACAGCAAAGGACCTTGTGAAGATGCTGGAGGAAACAGGTACAAAAGTATTTATATCCACAGTGAAACGAGTCCTATATCGACATTACCTGAAAGGCCGCTCAGCAAGGAAGAAGCCACTGCTCCAAAACCGCCATAAAAAAGCCAGACTACGGTTTGCAACTGCACATGGGGACAAAGATTCACCCAACTTATTGTGGGAAGCTTGTGGAAGGCTACCCGAAATGTTTGACCTAAGTTAAACAATTTAAAGGCAATGCTACCAAATACTAATTGAGTGTATGTAAACTTCTGACCCACTGGGAATGTGATGAAATAAATAAAAGCTGAAATAAATCATTCTCTCTACTATTATTCTGACATTTCCCATTATTAAAATAAAGTGTTGATCCTAACTGACCTAAGACAGGGAATTTTTGCTAGGACTAAATGTCAGGAAGTGTGAAAAACTGAGTTTAAATGTATTTGGCTGAGGTGTATGTAAACTTCCGTAATCAACTGTTCTGGGTCTTATTTCCCCACGTAACAGAACTGGGAGGATGATGTCTGTCGTTTCCAGAAGATGTTCAGACACTCCAGAGACACAGAGCTGGTAGTTCTGGTTGGAAACCACGACATCGGCTTCCACTACGAGTAGGTTAACATCCATCATGGTCTGAACATGGTACTGTATCCTATAGAGGTATACTGTAGAATCTATACTGATGGTACATTATACTGTAGAATCTATACTGATGGTACATTCTACTGTAGAATCTATACTGATGGTACATTATACTGTAGAATCTATACTGATGGTACATTATACTGTAGAATCTATACTGATTGTACATTCTACTGTATCCTATAGAGGTATACTGTAGAATCTATACTGATGGTACATTATACTGTATCCTATAGAGGTATACTGTAGAATTTATACTGATGGTACATTCTACTGTAGAATCTATACTGATGGTACATTCTACTGTAGAATCTATACTGATGGTACATTCTACTGTAGAATCTATACTGATGGTACATTCTACTGTAGAATCTATACTCATGGTACATTCTACTGTAGAATCTATACTGATGGTACATTCTACTGTATCCCGTAGAGGTATACTGTAGAATCTATACTGATGGTACATTCTACTGTAGAATCTATACTGATGGTACATTCTACTGTAGAATCTATACTGATGGTACATTCTACTGTAGAATCTATACTGATGGTACATTATACTGTAGAATCTATACTGATGGTACATTATACTGTAGAATCTATACTGATGGTACATTATACTGTATCCTATAGAGGTATACTGTAGAATTTATACTGATGGTACATTCTACTGTAGAATCTATACTGATTGTACATTCTACTGTAGAATCTATACTGATGGTACATTATACTGTAGAATCTATACTGATGGTACAGTATACTGTATCCATAGAGGTATACTGTAGAATTTATACTGATGGTACATTCTACTGTAGAATCTATACTGATGGTACATTCTACTGTAGAATCTATACTGATGGTACATTCTACTGTAGAATCTATACTGATGGTACATTATACTGTATCCCATAGAGGTATACTGTAGAATCTATACTGATGGTACATTCTACTGTAGAATCTATACTGATGGTACATTCTACTGTAGAATCTATACTGATGGTACATTCTACTGTAGAATCTATACTGATGGTACATTCTACTGTAGAATCTATACTGATGGTACATTATACTGTATCCCATAGAGGTATACTGTAGAATCTATACTGATGGTACATTATACTGTAGAATCTATACTGATGGTACATTATACTGTAGAATCTATACTGATGGTACATTATACTGTAGAATATATACTGATGGTACATTCTACTGTAGAATATATACTGATGGTACATTCTACTGTAGAATCTATACTGATGGTACATTATACTGTAGAATCTATACTGATGGTACATTATACTGTATCCTATAGAGGTATACTGTAGAATTTATACTGATGGTACATTCTACTGTAGAATCTATACTGATGGTACTTCTACTGTAAATCTATACTGATGGTACATTTACTGTATCCATAGAGGTATACTGTAGAATTTATACTGATGGTACATTCTACTGTAAATCTATACTGATGGTACATTCTACTGTAGAATCTATACTGATGGTACATTCTACTGTAGAATCTATACTGATGGTACATTATACTGTATCCTATAGAGGTATACTGTAGAATTTATACTGATGGTACATTCTACTGTAGAATCTATACTGATTGTACATTCTACTGTAGAATCTATACTGATTGTACATTCTACTGTAGAATTTATACTGATGGTACATTCTACTGTAGAATCTATACTGATGTGTACATTCTACTGTAGATCTATACTGATGGTACATTCTACTGTACCTATAGAGGTATACTGTAGAATCTATACTGATGGTACATTATACTGTAGAATCTATACTGATGGTACATTAACTGTAGAATCTATACTGATGGTACATTCTACTGTAGAATCTATACTGATGGTACATTCTACTGTAGAATCTATACTGATGGTACATTCTACTGTAGAATCTATACTGATGGTACATTCTACTGTAGAATCTTACTGATGGTACATTCTACTGTAGAATCTATACTGATGGTACATTCTACTGTAGAATCTATACTGATGGTAACATTATACTGTAGTAAAAATCTATACTGATGGTACATTCTACTGTAGAATCTATACTGATGGTACATTATACTGTAGAATCTATACTGATGTACATTATACTGTAATCTATACTGTGGTAATTTACTGTAGAATCTATACTGATGGTACATTATCCTGTAGACTATACTGATGGTACTTCTACGTAGAATCTATACTGATTGTACTTTCTACTGTAGAATCTATACTGATGGTACATTCTACTGTAGAATCTATACTGATGGTACATTATACTGTATCCCATAGAGTATACTGTAGAATTATACTGATGGTACATTCTACTGTAGAATCTATACTGATGGTACATTATACTGTAAGTCATCTATACTGATGGTACATTATACTGTAGAATCTATACTGATGGTACATTATACTGTAGAATCTATACTGATGGTACATTCTACTGTAGAATATATACTGATGGTACATTCTACTGTAGAATCTATACTGATGGTACATTCTACTGTAGAATATATACTGATGGTACATTCTACTGTAGAATATATACTGATGGTACATTATACTGTATCCCATAGAGGTATACTGTAGAATCTATACTGATGGTACATTCTACTGTAGAATCTATACTGATGGTACATTCTACTGTAGAATCTATACTGATGGTACATTCTACTGTAGAATCTATACTGATGGTACATTATACTGTATCCCATAGAGGTATACCGTAGAATCTATACTGATGGTACATTCTACTGTAGAATCTATACTGATTGTACATTCTACTGTAGAATCTATACTGATGGTACATTCTACTGTAGATCTATACTGATGTAACTTATACTGTAGAATCTATACTGATGGTACATTATACTGTAGAATCTATACTGATGGTACATTATACTGTAGATCTATACTGATGGTAATTCTACTGTAGAATCTATACTGATGGTACATTCTACTGTAGAATATACTGATGGTACATTACTGTAGAATCTATACTGATGGTACATTATACTGATCCATAGAGGTATACTGTAAATTTATACTGATGGTACATTCTACTGTAGAATCTATACTGATTGTACATTCTACTGTAGAATCTATACTGATGGTACATTCTACTGTAGATTTTACTGTGGTCATTCTACTGTAGAATCTATACTGAGGTACATTATACTGTGGAATATATACTGATGGTACATTCTACTGTAGATCTATACTGATGGTATTTCTACTGTAGATAATACTGATGGTACATTCTACCGTAGAATCTATACTGATGGTACATTCTACTGTAGAATCTATACTGATGGTACATTATACTGTAGAATCTATACTGATGGTACATTCTACTGTAGAATATATACTGATGGTACATTCTACTGTAGAATCTATACTGATGGTACATTCTACTGTAGAATATATACTGATGGTACATTGTACTGTATCCTATAGGTATACTGTAGAATCTATACTGATGGTACATTATACTGTAGAATCTATACTGATGGTACATTATACTGTAGAATCTATACTGATGGTACATATACTGATCCATAGAGGTATACTGTAGAATGTATACTGATGGTACATATACTGTAGAATCTATACTGATGGTACATTATACTGTAGAATATATACTGATGGTACATTATACTGTAGATATATACTGATGGTACATTATACTGTAGAATATATACTGATGGTACATTATACTGTAGAATCTATACTGATGGTACATTATACGGTAGAATCTATACTGATGGTACATATACTGTATCCCATAGAGGTATACTGTAGAATCTATACTGATGGTACATTCTACTGTAGAATCTATACTGATGGTACATTCTACTGTAGAATCTATACTGATGGTACATTATACTGTATCCCATAGAGGTATACTGTAGAATCTATACTGATGGTACATTCTACTGTAGAATCTATACTGATGGTACATTCTACTGTAGAATCTATACTGATGGTACATTCTACTGTAGAATCTA
This sequence comes from Salvelinus namaycush, assembly GCF_016432855.1. Classification (NCBI taxonomy): domain Eukaryota; kingdom Metazoa; phylum Chordata; class Actinopteri; order Salmoniformes; family Salmonidae; genus Salvelinus; species Salvelinus namaycush. The sequence goes on from NC_052317.1 coordinate 44,404,997, forward strand.
TACTGATGGTACATTCTACTGTAGAATCTATACTGATGGTACATTCTACTGTAGAATCTATACTGATGGTACATTCTACTGTAAATCTATACTGATGGTACATTCTACTGTAGAATCTATACTGATGGTACATTCTACTGTAGAATCTATACTGATGGTACTTTCTACTGTAGAATCTATACTGATGGTACATTCTACTGTAGAATCTATACTGATGGTACATTCTACTGTATCCATAGAGGTATACTGTGAATATACTGATGGTACATTAACTGTAGAATCTATACTGATGGTACATTATACTGTAGAATATATACTGATGGTACATTATACTGTAGAATATATACTGATGGTACATTATACTGTAGAATATATACTGATGGTACATTTAACTGTAGAATCTATACTGATGTACATTATACTGTAGAATCTATACTGATGGTAAATATACTGTATCCTATAGAGGTATACTGTAGAATGTAACTGATGGTACATTTACTGAAATCTATACTGATGGTACATTATACTGTAGAATATATACTGATGGTACATTATACTGTAGAATATATACTGATGGTACATTTACTGTAGATATATACTGATGTCATTATACTGTAGAATCTATACTGATGGTACATTATACTGTAGAATCTATACTGATGGTCATTATACTGTTCCCATAGAGGTAACTGTAGAATCTATACTGATGGTACATTATACTGTAGATCTATACGGATGGTACATTCTACTGTAGAATCTATACTGATGGTACATTATACTGTATCCATAGAGTATACTGTAGAATCTATAGTACATAGTAAATCTTACTGATGGTACATTCTACTGTAGAATTTATACTGATGGTACATTCTACTGTAGAATCTATACTGATTGTACATTCTACTGTAGAATCTATACTGATGGTACATTATACTGTATCCCATAGAGGTATACCGTAGAATCTATACTGATGGTACATTCTACTGTAGAATCTATACTGATGGTACATTATACTGTAGAATCTATACTGATGGTACATTATACTGTATCCCAAGTTGCCATGTCCATACTGTAAACCTGAATTATGAATGTTATGTCAAGTCAATGAGGCCTTTTCAAAATCTATGTTTTTGCCTTCTCGTTTGCGGATTATGAAAAGGCCAAAGCATAAATGTGGAATTGTGAAATAATTTAATGTATAGACCTAGTACCGTACGGTAACCTTTCTGTTACGTGAACATTCCAGTACCGTACGGTAGCCTCTCTGTTACGTGAACATTCCGGTACCGTACGGTAGCCTCTCTGTTTCGTGAACATTCCAGTACCGTACGGTAGCCTCTCTGTTACGTGAACATTCCAGTACCGTACGGTAGCCTCTCTGTTACGTGAACATTCCAGTACTGTACGGTAGCCTCTCTGTTCCGTGAACATTCCAGTACCGTACGGTATTCTCTCTGTTTCGTGAACATTCCAGTACCGTACGGTATTCTCGCTGTTTCGTGAACATTCCAGTACCGTACGGTATTCTCGCTGTTTCGTGAACATTCCAGTACCGTATGGTATTCTCGCTGTTCCGTGAACATTCCAGTAGCGTACGGTATTCTCTCTGTTACGTGAACATTCCAGTACCGTATGGTAGCCTCTCTGTTCCGTGAACATTCCAGTACCGTACGGTAGCCTCTCTGTTCCGTGAACATTCCAGTACCGTACGGTAGCCTCTCTGTTACGTGAACATTCCAGTACCGTACGGTAGCCTTTCTGTTCCGTGAACATTCCAGTACCGTACGGTAGCCTCTCTGTTCCGTGAACATTCCAGTACCGTACGGTAGCCTCTCTGTTACGTGAACATTCTAGTACCGTACGGTATTCTCTCTGTACGTGAACATTCCGGTACCGTACGGTAGCCTCTCTATTACGAGAACATTCCGGTACCGTACGGTATCCTCTCTGTTACGTGAACATTCCGGTACCGTACGGTATCCTCTCTGTTACGTGAACATTCCGGTACCGTACGGTAGCCTCTCTGTTCCGTGAACATTCCGGTACCGGCGTAGCCTTTCTGTTCCGTGAACATTCCGGTACCGTACGGTACCTCTCTGTTCCGTGAACATTCCGGTACCGTACGGTAGCCTCTCTGTTCCGTGAACATTCCAGTACCGTACGGTAGCCTTTCTGTTCCGTGAACATTCCAGTACCGTACGGTAGCCTCTCTGTTTCGTGAACATTCGTGATGAATTGAGTCAAACTGTAATGAGATGAAAAGAAGCCGATAAAGTCTCACAAATAATCCACACAGCAGTTTGGACTTGGACTGCTGTCTAACTGGCTTCTTTGTCCTCCTGAAGAATGGACTGGTTCAAGTTACAGCGCTTTGAGAGGGCCTTCAACACCACCTCCACCAGAATGGTCACCAAGAAAGGAGTGAAGTAAGTCACTGAGCTTTTTCACCTCCTTATGTGAATCTCTCTCCATTCCCACTCTATCATCTCTACCCTGTCTCTCTACTGTATAAACCCTGAGGTGTTGTCTCTCTACTGTATAAACCCTGAGGTGTTGTCTCTCTACTGTATAAACCCTGAGGTGTTGTCTCTCTACTGTATAAACCCTGAGGTGTTGTCTCTCTACTGTATAAACCCTGAGGTGTTTCTCTCTACTGTATAAACCCCGAGGTGTTGTCTCTCTACTGTATAAACCCCGAGGTGTTGTCTCTCTACTGTATAAACCCCGAGGTGTTGTCTCTCTACTGTATAAACCCCGAGGTGTTGTCTCTCTACTGTATAAACCCCGAGGTGTTGTCTCTCTACTGTATAAACCCTGAGGTGTTGTCTCTCTACTGTATAAACCCTGAGGTGTTGTCTCTCTACTGTATAAACCCTGAGGTGTTGTCTCTCTACTGTATAAACCCTGAGGTGTTGTCTCTGTCTCTCTACTGTATAAACCCTGAGGTGTTGTCTCTGTCTCTCTACTGTATAAACCCTGAGGTGTTGTCTCTCTCTCTACTGGTGAACAGGTGTTTTGTTTCTCGTTTTTTCTCTAGCTTCCTATTGGTTAACAGCGTGGCGTTGCATGGTGACGGTTGTCCTATCTGCCAATCAGTGGAGAAACAGCTGTACACACTGTCCAGGAACCTCAACTGTTCATTACTACAGGTCGGTCTTATACCACACACACACACACACACACACACACACACACACACACACACACACACACACACACACACACACACACACACCCACACACACACACACACAACACACACACACACACACACACACACACACACACACACACACACACACACACACACTGTCCAGGGACCTAAACTGTTCCTCGTGAGTGCCCTCTACAACTCAGACGTTTAAAGGAGTTAAAGCTGGAATCAGTCTGATTCGTTACGACCAGAAATACGACTTTCCTGAAGTGGATCTTTTGTTCGTACCCCCCCCCCCCCTTGGAACTTATTCCAAAGGCTGTTCAAAGACTCCGCTGGCGAGTCTTGGAGCAGAGCGGAGAGACATCAGGGACTGTAACGTACTCTTTCACAGGAACATGGCTCTCTCCGTATATACTGTACCCATCCATACAGCCAGCTGGGTTCTCAGTACATCACACAGACAGGAATAAAGAACTCTCCGGGAAGAAGAAAGGCGGGGGGGCAAAGGTAACTGAATGAAATGACTTTAACTCACTTTAACGCACTCACTTCTGTCATCATGAAGTGCTTTGAGAGGCTAGTTAAGGTTCATATCACCTCTACCTTACCTGACACCCTAGACCCACTTCAATTTGCTTACCGCCCCAATAGATCCACAGACGATGCAATTGCCACCACACTGCACACTGCCCTAACCCATCTGGACAAGAGGAATACCTATGTAAGAATGCTGTTCATTGACTACAGCTCAGCATTTAACACCATAGTACCCTCTAAACGCATCATCAAGCTCGGGGCCCTGGGTCTGAACACCGCTCTGTGCATTTGGGTCCTGGACTTCCTGACGGGCCGCCCCCAGGTGGTGAAGGTTGGAAACAACACCTCCACTTCACTGATCCTCAACACTGGGACCCCACAATGGTGCGTGCTCAGCCCCCTCCTGTACTCCCTGTTCACCCTTGACAGCCTGGCCATGCACGCCTCCAAGTCAATCAAGTTTGCAGACGACACAACAGTTGTAGGCTTGATTACCAACACGAGACAGCTTACAGGGAGAAGGTTAGGGCCTTCACTGCCTGGTATGGCAACTGCACCTCCCGCAACCACAGGGCTCTCCAGAGGGTGATGCGGTCTCCCCAACGCATCACCGGGGACACACTACCTGCCCTCCAGGAAATCTACAGCACCTGATGTCACAGGAAGGCCAAAAGATCATAAAGGACATCAACCACTCGAGCCACTGCCTGTTCACCCCGCTATCATCCAGAAGGCGAGGTCAGTACAGGTGCATCAAAGCTGGGACCGAGAGACTGAAAAAACAGGTTCTATCTCAAGGCCATCAGACTGTTAAATAGCCATCACTAGCCAGCTACCACCATGTTACTCACCCTGCACCTTAGAGGCTGCTGCCCCATATACATAGACATGGAATCACTGGTCACTTTAATAATGGAACACTAGTCACTTTAATCATGTTTACATACTGTTTTACTCATAATTACATTACAGCCTTATTCTAAAATGTATTAAATAAATGTTTTTCTCATTAATCTACACACAATACCCCATAATGAGAAAGCGAAAACAGGCTTTCCTAATTTATTCAAAATTAAAAACAGAAATACATTATTTACATAAGTATTCAGACCCTTTACTATGAGACTCAAAATTGAGCTCAGGTGCTTCATGTTTCCATTGATCATCCTTGAGATGTTTCTACAACTTGATTGGAGTCCACCTGTGGTAAATTCAATTGATTGGACATGATTTGGAAAGGCACACACCTGTCTATATAAGGTCCCACAGTTGACAGTGCATATCAGAGCAAAAAACAAAGCCATGAGGTCGAAGGAATTGTCCTTGGAGCTCAGAGACAGGATTGTGTTGAGGCACAGATCTGGGGAAGGGTACCAAAAATGTATTCAGTATTGAAGGTCCCCAAGAACACAGTGGCCTCCGTCATTCTTAAATGGAAGAAGTTTGGAACCACCAAGACCCTTCATAGAGCTGGCCGCCCGGTCAAACTGAGCATTCGGGGGAGAAGGGCCTTGGTCAGGGAGGTGTCCGCCCGGTCAAACTGAGCATTCGGGGGAGAAGGGCCTTGGTCAGGGAGGTGTCCGCCCGGTCAAACTGAGCATTCGGGGGAGAAGGGCCTTGGTCAGGGAGGTGTCCGCCCGGTTAAACTGAGCATTCGGGGGAGAAGGGCCTTGGTCAGGGAGGTGTCCGCCCGGTCAAACTGAGCATTCGGGGGAGAAGGTCCTTGGTCAGCGAGGAAGAACCCGAAGGGCCTTGGTCAGGGAGGAAGAACCCAAAGGACCTTGGTCAGGGAGGAAGAACCCGAAGGACCTTGGAAAATATTACACGTGCGATAAAACAGCATCTATTGCGACTGTATGTACCACAATGCTCATCTGTTTCACTTTTATGTTTTGTTATCTTCGTGTGTTGTTATGTCCGTGTTTTGTTATCTTCGTGTGTTGTTATGTCCGTGTTTTGTGATCTTCGTGTTTTGTGATCTTCGTGTTTTGTGATCTTCGTGTTTTGTTATGTCCGTGTTTTGTTATCTTCGTGTGTTGTTATCTTCGTGTGTTGTTATCTTCGTGTGTTGTTATCTTCGTGTGTTGTTATCTTCGTGTTTTGTTATGTCCGTGTGTTGTTATCTTCGTGTGTTGTTATCTTCGTGTGTTGTTATCTTCGTGTTTTGTTATGTCCGTGTGTTGTTATCTTCGTGTGTTGTTATCTTCGTGTTTTGTTATCTTCGTGTGTTGTTATCTTCGTGTGTTGTTATCTTCGTGTGTTGTTATTTTCGTGTGTTGTTATCTTCCAGAATTCTGAGTCCAGCATTATAAGAGAATACTGCCAAGACGCATGGACCTATCCTTCTACAGCACCTATCATCCTGCAGGTAGATACTCTCTCTATTACATAGTAACAGCCACTACACTATTATAGTAAACCTCTATTACATAGTAATAACCACTATACTATTACATAGTAATAACCACTATACTATTACATAGTAAACCTCTATTACATAGTAATAACCTCTATTACATAGTAATAACACTACACTGTTACATAGTAATAACCTCTATTACATAGTAATAACCACTATACTGCTACATAGTAATAACCCCATTACATAGTAATAACCACTATACTATTACATAGTAAACCTATTACATAGTAATAACCACTATACTATTACATAGTAAACCTATTACATAGTAATAACCACTATACTATTACATAGTAAACCTCTATTACATAGTAATAACCACTACACTGTTATATAGTAAACCTCTATTACATAGTAATAACCACTATACTATTACATAGTAATAACCACTACACTGTTACATAGTAAACCTCTATTACATAGTAATAACCACTATACTATTACATAGTAATAACCACTACACTGTTACATAGTAAACCTCTATTACATAGTAATAACCTCTATTACATAGTAATAACCTCTATTACATAGTAATAACCACTACACTGTTACATGGTAATAACCACTACACTGTTACATAGTAAACCTCTATTACATAGTAATAACCGCTATACTATTACATAGTAATAACCGCTATACTATTACATAGTAATAACCTCTATTACATAGTAATAACCACTACACTGTTATATAGTAAACCTCTATTACATAGTAATAACCACTACACTGTTATATAGTAATAACCGCTATTACATAGTAAACCTCTATTACATAGTAATAACCACTATACTATTACATAGGAAACCTCTATTACATAGTAATAACCTCTATTACATAGTAATAACCTCTATTACATAGTAATAACCTCTTATAGTAATAACCTCTATTACATAGTAATAACCACTACACTATTACATAGTAAACCTCTATTACATAGTAATAAATACTACACTATTACATAGTAAACCTCTATTACATAGTAATAACCACTACACTTATATAGTAATAACCACTATTACATAGTAATAACCACTACACTGTTACATAGTAATAACCTCTATTACATAGTAATAACCACTACACTGTTATATAGTAATAACCTCTATTACATAGTAATAACCACTACACTGTTACATAGTAATAACCACTATTACATAGTAATAACCACTACACTGTTACATAGTAATAACCACTATTACATAGTAATAACCACTACACTGTTACATAGTAATAACCTCTATTACATAGTAATAACCACTATTACATAGTAATAACCACTACACTGTTATATAGTAATAACCACTACACTGCTACATAGTAAACCTCTATTACATAGTAATAACCCCATAACCCCTATTACATAGTAACATTAGTTGCATAGTGTAGAGATGGGGAAACAATATTTTTCCCATAATGCCCCTTCCTCCTGGAACATGCTTCAAGAGATAACGTGAGGGAAGTCGGTGTCCTGCTTTTAAGACTCTGGTTGACGACACTGTTCGTCACAGCTGCAGTTGTTTATCATTTTCAAATGTATCTGGAACTTGTGACTTTGTCTTTTTATGTAATATTTCATGTACATGTTACTATTTCCCTGTTGGAAAAGCCAGGTATTCAATAGCTGCTTTTCCTGTCTGTCTGTTTCCTCCCTCAGCATTACCCTCTTTACCGCGTGAGTGACGCGGGCTGTACGGGTCGGGACGCTGCTCCTCCTGAAGAGCGCCACCTGCTGTTCAGAGAGAAGTATGACGTGCTGTCTCAGGAGGCCTCTCACAGGGTACGTGGACCACTGATAGCCTGGTTCCCAGATCAGTTTGGGCTCGTGCCAACTCCATTGCTGTTATTGTCAAGCCCAACTTGTTTTGTATAATAACTGACAGGGAGATGACATGACAACACGAACAGACTGGCAGCCACTATGCCAGTGGTCATCATGTTTTTATTCATTTTTTACCTTTATTTAACTAAGTCAGTTAAGAACAAATTCTTATTTACAATGACGGCCTACCGGGGAACAGTGGGTTAACTGCCTTGTTCAGGGGCAGAACGACAGATTTTTACGTTGTCAGCTCTGGGATTTAATCCAGCAACCTTTCGGTGACTGGCCCAACGCTCTAACCACTAGGCTACCCGCCTCCCCGCTAGGCTGCCCGCCGCCCCGCTAGGCTACCCGCCTCTCCGCTAGGCTACCCGCCTCTCCGCTAGGCTACCCGCCTCTCCGCTAGGCTACCCGCCTCTAACCGCTAGGCTACCTGCCTCCCCGCTAGGCTACCTGCCTCCCCGCTAGGCTACCTGCCTCCCCGCTAGGCTACCTGCCTCTAACCGCTAGGCTACCTGCCTCTAACCGCTAGGCTACCTGCCTCCCCGCTAGGCTACCTGCCGCTCCGCTAGGCTACCTGTTGGCCCGCTAGGCTACCTGCCACCCCGCTAGGCTACCTGTCGGCCCGCTAGGCTACCTGCCACCCCGCTAGGCTACCTGCCGCTCCGCTAGGCTACCTGCCTCTAACCACTAGGCTACCTGCCACCCCGCTAGGCTACCATTTTGTTACGTTACAGCCTTATTCTGAAATTGATTTAATCGTTTTTCCCCCACATCAATCTACACACAATACACCACAATGACATCACAATACCCCATAATGACATCACAATACCCCATAATGACAAAGAAAAATGTTTTTTATACATTTTTGAAAATGTATAAAAAAATATAGAACTATCACATTTACATAAGTATTCAGACCCTTTACTCAGTACTTTGTTGAAGCACCTTTGACAGCGATTACAGCCTCAAGTCTTCTTGGGTATGACGCTACAAGCTTGGCACACCTGTATTTGGGGAGTTTCTCCCATTCTTCTCTGCAGATCCTCTCAAGCTCTGTCAGGTTGGATGGGGAGCGTCGCTGCACAGCTATTTTCAGGTCTCTCCAGAGATGTTCGATCGGGTTCAAGTCCGGTCTCTGGCTGGGCCACTCAAGGACAGAGCCTTGTCCCGAAGCCAGTCCTGCATTGTCTTGGCTGTGTGCTTAGGGTTGTTGTCCTATTGGAAGGTGACCGTTCATTTGTTGGTACCCTTCCCCAGATCTGTGCCTCGACACAATCTTGTCTCGGAGCTCTACGGACAATTCCTTCGACCTCAAGCCTTGGTTTTTGCTCTGACATGCACTGTCAACTGTGGGATCTTATATAGACAGGTGTGTGCCTTTCCAAATCATGTCCAATCAATTGAATTTACCACAGGTGGACTCCAATCAAGTTGTAGAAACATCTCAAGGATGATCAATGGAAACAGGAAGCACCTGAGCTCAATTTCCAGTCTCATAGCAAAGGGTCTGAATACTTATGTAAATAAGGTATTTCAGTTTTTTATTTTTATACATTTGCAAAAAAATCCAAATCTCTTTGCCATTATGGGGTATTGTGTGTAGATTGAGGGGGAGAAAATAATACATTTTAGAATAACGTAACAAAATGTGTAAAAAGGGAAGGGGTCTGAATACTTTCCGAATGTGAAGTCAGATTTTCATTAGGGTGGTGATGTAAACACAGATACAGGAACTGGTTCTCAAGCGTGTTTGATTGGTTCTCACCCTCCTTCCTCCTCCCAGCTGCTGCAGTGGTTTAAGCCCCGCCTGGTTCTCAGTGGCCACACCCACAGTGGTTGTCAGGTTCTCCATGACAACCAGTACCCGGAGATCAGTGTTCCGTCCTTCAACTGGAGGAACCGCAACAACCCCAGTTTCATCCTGGTAACTAACTAACTAATAAACTAACTAAATTATACATACTGTACCTCAACTCTAATAATGCCTTGGTACCTCTTAGCCTGATCCCACATCAGTTTGTGCTTCAGCCATCTCCTTTAATCCCAGGATGTACATACACATCTCTACCTCTCTCTCCTCTCCCTCCGTTACCCCGCTCTCTCTCTCCTCTCCCTCCATCACCCTCTTCTCCCTCTGTCACCCCTCTCTCTCTTCTCCTTCCATCACCCCCCTCTCACTCTCCTCTCCCTCCGTCACCCCTCTCTCTCTTCTCCTTCCGTCACCCCCATATCTCTCTCCGTTACCCCTCTCTCTCCCTCCGTCACCCCCCTCTCACTCTCCTCTCCCTCCGTCACCCCTCTCTCTCTCTCTCCCCCTCCGTCACCCCCCTTTCTCTCTCTCTTCTCCCGCCGTCACCCCCCTCTCTCTCTCCCTCCGTCACCCCTCTCTCTTCTCCTTCCGTCACCCCCTTCTCTCTCTCTCCATCACCCCCTGCTCTCTCTCTCCTCTCCCCATCACCCCCTTCTCTCTCTCTCTCTCTCTCCCTCCATCACCTCTCTCTTCTCCTTCCGTCACCCCCCTCTCTCTCCATCACCCCTCTCTCTCTCCATCCGTCTCTCTCCTCTCTCTCCCCATCTCCCCCCTCTCTCTCTCTCTCCCTCCGTCACCCCTCTCTCCTCTCTCCCTCCGTCACCCCCCTCTCTCTCCTCTCTCCCCCTCTCTCTCTCTCCCTCCGTCACCCCCCTCTCTCTCTCCTCCCGTCACCTCTCTCTCCCCCCGTCCCCCCCCTCTCTCCCCCCTCTCTCCCCCCTCTCTCCCTCCGTCACCCCCCCCTCTCTCCCCCCGTCACCCCCCTCTCTCTCTCTCCAAGGGTTCGTTCTCCTCCAGTGGTTACGGCCTGTCTAAGTGTTTCCTTCCAGAGGAGAGTACAGTGATAGCCCTGTACTGCTCTACAGGAGCCAGCCTCCTCTTCCTCCTCCCTCTGGTCCACTGCCTGTGGATGCGAGGCCTTCTCCGGTGCCTCATCCTCTGTCCAATCAGCAAACACAAGTTTCTCTGACGGTCTCAGGTAGAGGTTGTCCCTGACTGCTGAATGATACAGGGTCAGATATGGGCTACATCCCCATCTCAAATGGCACCCTATTCCCTATTTAGTGCACTACTTTTAACCAGGTTAGCCCATAGGTGCTCTGGTAAGAAGTAGTGCACTATGTAGGGAATAGGGTGCCACTTAGGACGTAGCTACGCTGTCCTCCCCCTAAAGCAGGGGTGGCTGGTGCTCCTGCCCTGGGAGGCTGCCGTGGGTGTGTAGGGTTTTGCTCCACCACAGCACTGACTGACGTGTTCATGTGAAAACAATGTCAGCACACAGAATCACGTCTTGCTGGTCTGCTGACAGGTTTGTTAGAGTAGGGCTGAAACAAAAGCCTGCACACCACCCGGTAGCCTTCCAAAAGGAACATTGGGCATCCTATTGGGAGGTAATGTAATCTGACTCTAGATCTGTAGTTAAGGACAGCTTTTACCTGGAGAGAACCTGTGTGACACCCGCCCACCCCCCACAGAAACTTGGACGATTTTTTTTCTTTCAAGCTGTGAAATTCCACATTCCAAAAAGAACAGGGGTCAGGACAGTGGGTCAGGACAGAGAACAGAGGTCAGGATAGAGAACAGGGGTCAGGATGATGGGTCAGGATAGAGAACAGGGGTCAGGATAGAGAACAGGGGTCAGGATAGAGAACAGGGGTCAGGACAGAGAACAGGGGTCAGGATGGAGAACAGGGGTCAGGATAGAGAACAGGGGTCAGGACAGAGAACAGGGGTCAGGATGATGGGTCAGGATAGAGAACAGGGGTCAGGATGGAGAACAGAGGTCAGGATAGAGAACAGGGGTCAGGACAGAGAACAGGGGTCAGGATGATGGGTCAGGATAGAGAACAGGGGTCAGGATAGAGAACAGGGGTCAGGATAGAGAACAGGGGTCAGGATGGAGAACAGGGGTCAGGACGGAGAACAGGGGTCAGGATAGAGAACAGGGGTCAGGATGGTGGATCAGGACAGAGAACAGGGGTCAGGATGATGGGTCAGGATAGAGAACAGGGGTCAGGATAGAGAACAGGGGTCAGGATGGAGAACAGGGGTCAGGATGGAGAACAGGGGTCAGGATAGAGAACAGGGGTCAGGACGGAGAACAGGGGTCAGAAGAGAGAACAGGGGTCAGGATGGAGAACAGGGGTCAGGACGGAGAACAGGGGTCAGAAGAGAGAACAGGGGTCAGGATAGAGAACAGGGGTCAGGATAGAGAACAGGGGTCAGGATGGTGGATCAGGATAGAGAACAGGGGTCAGGATGGAGAACAGGGGTCAGGATAGAGAACAGAGGTCAGGATGGAGAACAGGGGTCAGGATAGAGAACAGAGGTCAGGATGGAGAACAGGGGTCAGGATAGAGAACAGGGGTCAGGATGGAGAACAGGGGTCAGGATGGAGAACAGGGGTCAGGATAGAGAACAGAGGTCAGGATGGAGAACAGGGGTCAGGATAGAGAACAGGGGTCAGGATGGAGAACAGGGGTCAGGATGGAGAACAGGGGTCAGGACAGAGAACAGGGGTCAGGACGGAGAACAGGGGTCAGGATGGAGAACAGGGGTCAGGATGGAGAACAGGGGTCAGGATAGAGAACAGGGGTCAGGACGGAGAACAGGGGTCAGGACAGAGAACAGGGGTCAGGACGGAGAACAGGGGTCAGGATAGAGAACAGGGGTCAGGATGGTGGGTCAGGACAGAGAGCAGAGGTCAGGATGGTGGGTCAGGACAGAGAACAGGGGTCAGGATAGAGAACAGGGGTCAGGATAGAGAACAGGGGTCAGGATGGTGGATCAGGACAGAGAACAGGGGTCAGGACAGAGAACAGGGGTCAGGACGGAGAACAGGGGTCAGGATAGAGAACAGGGGTCAGGACAGAGAACAGGGGTCAGGATAGAGAACAGGGGTCAGGATAGAGAACAGGGGTCAGGATGGAGAACAGGGGTCAGGATAGAGAACAGGGGTCAGGATAGAGAGCAGAGGTCAGGATAGTGGATCAGGATAGAGAACAGACAACCTGATCCACTATCCTGATCACTGTTCTCTATCCTGATCCACCATCCTGACAACGCCAGAGGCCTGAGCCAGTGTATTCATACCCTCACCTTGTACAGAGACTGGTCATTGTCCTTGTTCTGGTGGTGGAAATGGACCATTCAACTACGACGAAGGACAACTTCACTGTCAGTCATCTAGATGTTTCTCTCTTCGCACCAGGAAGTACGGTGACCCCTGAAAGGTTCACTGTCTCCCATCTCCCTCTGGATCCATAAAGCAACGCAGAGTGCTGATCTAGGATCAGGCTATTCCTGTCCATGTAATCTTTGGGGGCTCCCGAGTGGCGCAACATCTCAGTGCTTGAGGCGTCACTACAGACACCCTGGTTCGATTCCAGGCTGTATCAAAACCGGCCGTGATTGGGAGTCCCATTAGGGTGGCGCACAATTGGCCCCAGTGTCGTCCGTCATTGTAAATAAGAATTTGTTCTTAACTGACTTGCCTAGTTACATTTTTTTTAAATCTTGTTGAAAGGCTAACCTGATTCTAGATCAGCAGTCCTACCCAGAGAGGCTTTGTGGGTAACGGGCCCTGATCTCTACTATATATACTGATACCAGAACAAGAAGTGCATGTCTTCAAGCAGCATTTAATGTATTAAAGACACACACAGCTCTTATGGGCCTTACAGCAGTGATGGACTATTATAACCGTTGATTTCATTCTTAAAAAATGAACCTCTTTTCCCCCCTTTTTATTTTCTGTATGCAAATGTATGTACATCTATTTAAATTCCTGATGTAAATACTAATAAAGTAAATGATGTCAACAGTTTTTAGAGTTCAGGTGAATTTGTCGTGGCGGAAGAATCCTATTTATCTAGTGGTAGTAACCCTTTCTGTTACAGTGGGTTAACAACCAGTGAACCAGGAACTAACCTGGTAACTAACTAGGCCTGAACTGTTTTCTGAGGTTTAAATAGCGATCAAATGCTTTATTACCCTTGTAATGACACAGTCATTTAGAAAAGGAAAAGTGCAACACGAGCAGGTTGTTAAATAAGGTGGAAAGTGGCCTGGGAACCATAGCGACCTGTTTATAAGAAGTATTACCATCGATACAACACGTGAAGTGACTTACCTGAAACGGATGGGTCTAAAAGGCGTCAGCTGCTTCAACTTAGACCACGACTCAGCAGAAATACAACATAACCCACTAGAGAAACAGTCACACATGAACACTGGCTGGGTTCTGAAAGGGAACCTATAGGGAACCTGGTCTAAAGTAGTGCACTATGTAGGGAATAGGGTGCCATAGGGCCCTGGTCTAAAGTAGTGCACTATGTAGGGAATAGGGCTCTGGTCTAAAGTAGTGCACTATACAGGGAATAGGGTGCCATAGGGCTCTGGTCTAAAGTAGTGCACTATAATAGGGAATAGGGTGCCGGTCTAAAGTAGTGCACTATGTAGGGAATAGGGTGCCATAGGGATGTGGTCTAAAGTAGTGCCCTATGTAGGGAATAGGGTGCCATAGGGCTCTGGTCTAAAGTAGTGCACTATATAGGGTGCCATAGGGCTCTGGTCTATAGTAGTGCACCATATAGGGTGCCATAGGGATGTGGTCTAAAGTAGTGCCCTATGTAGGGAATAGGGTGCCGGTCTAAAGTAGTGCACTACATAGGGAATAGGGTTCCATAATAGGTTTCCATTTGTGATGACCTTGTCTTGTTGGGTGCTGCTGACAGTCTGGCTGACCCATGTCAGAACGCTTCAGGTTTCTTCATATCTTTCCTCCTCTCTCTCCATTCTTTAACATGCTGACTTACACTAAATGTACAAAACATTAGGAACACCTTCATAATATTGAGTTGAATCCCTCCCTTTTACCCTCAGAACAGCCTCACTTCGTCGGAACATGGGACTCTACAAGGTGTTGAAAGCGTTCCACAGGGATGTTGGTCCATGTTGACTCCAATGCTTCCCACAGTTGTGTCAAGTTGGCTGGATGTCCTTTGGGTGGTGGACCATTCTTGATACACACAGGAAACTGTTGAGAGTGAAAAAACCCAGCAGCGTTGCAGTTCTTGACACAAACAGGTGCGCCTGACACCTACTACCATAACCTGCTCAAAGGCACTGAAGTCTTTTGTCTTGTCCATTCACCCTCTGAATGGCACACATACACAATCCATGTCTCAATTGTCTCAAGGCTTAAAAATCCTTCTTTAACCCGTCTCCTCCCCTTCATCTACACTGATTGAAGAGGATTTAACAAGTGACATCAATAAGGGATCATATCTTTTACCTGGATTCACCTGGTCAGTCTATGACATGGAAAGAGCAGGTGTTCCTAATATTTTGTCCACTCAGTGTATGTTTGTAATGTATAAATATTGACCATGTACACCTCCTCCTAGGTACACACATACATTAAACATGTATACTTTGTACATATATATTTATATAGACCTGTACATCCATGTATAAAAGGTAACACACACCAACGTACAGTACACACTCGCTCTCCATCATCATCATCATCATCATCATTCACACAATACGACTCTGTGTACACACACACGCGCACACACACTAATCACACATACACACAGATTCTCAGACATTCATCATATCGAAAAAGAGTTGGGCTCCTATTCAAAAAAAGCAACATCCAGATTAAAATGTGGACACTTTCCACTGAACTGTCGACATCCAGATTAAAATGTGGACACTTTCCACTGAACTGTCAACATCCAGATTAAAATGTGGACACTTTCCACTGAACTGTCAACATCCAGATTAAAATGTGGACACATTCCACTGAACTGTCAACATCCAGATTAAAATGTGGACACGTTCCACTGAACTGTCAACATCCAGATTAAAATGTGGACACGTTCCACTGAACTGTCAACATCCAGATTAAAATGTGGACACGTTCCACTGAACTGTCAACATCCAGATTAAAATGTGGACACGTTCCACTGAACTGTCAACATCCAGATTAAAATGTGGACACGTTCCACTGAACTGTCAACATCCAGATTAAAATGTGGACACTTTCCACTGAACTGTCAACATCCAGATTAAAATGTGGACACTTTCCACTGAACTGTCAACATCCAGATTAAAATGTGGACACGTTCCACTGAACTGTCAACATCCAGATTAAAATGTGGACACTTTCCACTGAACTGTCAACATCCAGATTAAAATGTGGACACTTTCCACTGAACTGTCAACATCCAGATTAAAATGTGGACACTTTCCACTGAACTGTCAACATCCAGATTAAAATGTGGACACTTTCCACTGAACGGTCAACATCCAGATTAAAATGTGGACACGTTCCACTGAACTGTCAACATCCAGATTAAAATGTGGACACTTTCCACTGAACTGTCAACATCCAGATTAAAATGTGGACACTTTCCACTGAACTGTCAACATCCAGATTAAAATGTGGACACTTTCCACTGAACTGTCAACATCCAGATTAAAATGTGGACACTTTCCACTGAACTGTCAACATCCAGATTAAAATGTGGACACTTTCCACTGAACTGTCAACATCCAGATTAAAATGTGGACCCTTTCCACTGAACTGTCAATGTGTTTCTCCTTTAAAGCTGTGGAAGAAGGTTGGACAAAATGGGAGGGAAAAGGCATGTGGTGTGTGTCCCAAATGGTAGCCTACTCCCTGTGTAGTGCTATAGGGCCCCTTTGGGCCCCGGTCAAAAGTATATAGGGAATAGGCTGCCGACAGGATTTAACTATAGTGCCAACAGGGGTCAATTACAGTGCCAATAGGCTGCCAATAGGGGTCAATTACAGTGCCAATAGGCTGCCAATAGGGGTCAATTACAGTGCCAATAGGCTGCCAATAGGGGTCAATTACAGTGCCAATAGGCTGCCAATAGGGGTCAATTACAGTGCCAACAGGGGTCAATTACAATGCCAATAGGCTGCCAATAGGGGTCAATTACAGTGCCAATAGGCTGCCAATAGGGGTCAATTACAGTGCCAATAGGCTGCCAACAGGGGTCAATTACAGTGCCAATAGGCTGCCAATAGGGGTCAATTACAGTGCCAATAGGCTGCCAATAGGGGTCAATTACAGTGCCAATAGGCTGCCAATAGGGGTCAATTACAGTGCCAATAGGCTGCCAATAGGGGTCAATTACAGTGCCAATAGGCTGCCAATAGGGATGCAAGTCATGACGTTCATTCGCTGCAATGTCTCATCTTCTCCTCGCAGGTCGGCGGTTCCTTTGCATAATATATTCAGGGTTCTATTTTTTATTTGTTTCGCTAAAAACAGCATTTCCTTTTTATTATAAAGCAGAAACCCTGTAAAGAGAAAGTCGTGTCTCTAAAACACCACAGTCAGAGAGTCGTGTCACCGCAGTCAGAGAGTCGTGTCACCGCAGTCAGAGAGTCGTGTCACCGCAGTCAGAGAGTCGTGTCACCGCAGTCAGAGAGTCGTGTCACCGCAGTCAGAGAGTCGTGTCACCGCAGTCAGAGAGTCGTGTCACCGCAGTCAGAGAGTCGTGTCACCGCAGTCAGAGAGTCGTGTCACCAGTCTGATCTGTCACCGCAGTCAGAGAGTCGTGTCACCGCAGTCAGAGAGTCGTGTCACCAGTCTGATCTGTCACCGCAGTCAGAGAGTTGTGTCACCGCAGTCAGAGAGTCGTGTCACCGCAGTCAGAGAGTCGTGTCACCAATCTGATCTGTCACCGCAGTCAGAGAGTCGTGTCACCAGTCTGATCTGTCACCGCAGTCAGAGAGTCGTGTCACCGCAGTCAGAGAGTTGTGTCACCGCAGTCAGAGAGTCGTGTCACCAGTCTGATCTGTCACCGCAGTCAGAGAGTCGTGTCACCGCAGTCAGAGAGTCGTGTCACCGCAGTCAGAGAGTCGTGTCACCGCAGTCAGAGAGTCGTGTCACCGCAGTCAGAGAGTCGTGTCACCAGTCTGATCTGTCACCGCAGTCAGAGAGTCGTGTCACCGCAGTCAGAGAGTCGTGTCACCGCAGTCAGAGAGTCGTGTCACCGCAGTCAGAGAGTCGTGTCACCAGTCTGATCTGTCACCGCAGTCAGAGAGTCGTGTCACCGCAGTCAGAGAGTCCTGTCACCGCAGTCAGAGAGTCGTGTCACCGCAGTCAGAGAGTCGTGTCACCGCAGTCAGAGAGTCGTGTCACCAGTCTGATCTGTCACCGCAGTCAGAGAGTCGTGTCACCGCAGTCAGAGAGTCGTGTCACCGCAGTCAGAGAGTCGTGTCACCGCAGTCAGAGAGTCGTGTCACCGCAGTCAGAGAGTCGTGTCACCGCAGTCAGAGAGTCGTGTCACCAGTCTGATCTGTCACCGCAGTCAGAGAGTCGTGTCACCAGTCTGATCTGTCACCGCAGTCAGAGAGTCGTGTCACCGCAGTCAGAGAGTCGTGTCACCAGTCTGATCTGTCACCGCAGTCAGAGAGTCGTGTCACCGCAGTCAGAGAGTCGTGTCACCGCAGTCAGAGAGTCGTGTCACCAGTCTGATCTGTCACCGCAGTCAGAGAGTCGTGTCACCAGTCTGATCTGTCACCGCAGTCAGAGAGTCGTGTCACCAGTCTGATCTGTCACCGCAGTCAGAGAGTCGTGTCTCTACAACACCACAGTCAGAGAGTCGTGTCACCAGTCTGATCTGTCACCGCAGTCAGAGAGTCGTGTCACCGCAGTCAGAGAGTCGTGTCACCGCAGTCAGAGAGTCGTGTCACCGCAGTCAGAGAGTCGTGTCACCGCAGTCAGAGAGTCGTGTCACCAGTCTGATCTGTCACCGCAGTCAGAGAGTCGTGTCACCGCAGTCAGAGAGTCGTGTCACCGCAGTCAGAGAGTCGTGTCACCAGTCTGATCTGTCACCGCAGTCAGAGAGTCGTGTCACCAGTCTGATCTGTCACCGCAGTCAGAGAGTCGTGTCACCGCAGTCAGAGAGTCGTGTCACCGCAGTCAGAGAGTCGTGTCACCGCAGTCAGAGAGTCGTGTCACCGCAGTCAGAGAGTCGTGTCACCGCAGTCAGAGAGTCGTGTCACCAGTCTGATCTGTCACCGCAGTCAGAGAGTCGTGTCACCGCAGTCAGAGAGTCGTGTCACCAGTCTGATCTGTCACCGCAGTCAGAGAGTCGTGTCACCAGTCTGATCTGTCACCGCAGTCAGAGAGTCGTGTCACCGCAGTCAGAGAGTTGTGTCACCGCAGTCAGAGAGTCGTGTCACCAGTCTGATCTGTCACCGCAGTCAGAGAGTCGTGTCACCGCAGTCAGAGAGTCGTGTCACCGCAGTCAGAGAGTCGTGTCACCGCAGTCAGAGAGTCGTGTCACCAGTCTGATCTGTCACCGCAGTCAGAGAGTCGTGTCACCGCAGTCAGAGAGTCGTGTCACCGCAGTCAGAGAGTCGTGTCACCGCAGTCAGAGAGTCGTGTCACCGCAGTCAGAGAGTCGTGTCACCAGTCTGATCTGTCACCGCAGTCAGGAGAGTCGTGTCACCGCAGTCAGAGAGTCGTGTCACCGCAGTCAGAGAGTCGTGTCACCGCAGTCAGAGAGTCGTGTCACCGCAGTCAGAGAGTCGTGTCACCAGTCTGATCTGTCACCGCAGTCAGAGAGTCGTGTCACCGCAGTCAGAGAGTCGTGTCACCGCAGTCAGAGAGTCGTGTCACCAGTCTGATCTGTCACCGCAGTCAGAGAGTCGTGTCACCGCAGTCAGAGAGTCGTGTCACCGCAGTCAGAGAGTCGTGTCACCGCAGTCAGAGAGTCGTGTCACCGCAGTCAGAGAGTCGTGTCACCGCAGTCAGAGAGTCGTGTCACCGCAGTCAGAGAGTCGTGTCACCGCAGTCAGAGAGTCGTGTCACCGCAGTCAGAGAGTCGTGTCACCAGTCTGATCTGTCACCGCAGTCAGAGAGTCGTGTCACCGCAGTCAGAGAGTCGTGTCACCGCAGTCAGAGAGTCGTGTCACCGCAGTCAGAGAGTCGTGTCACCAGTCTGATCTGTCACCGCAGTCAGAGAGTCGTGTCACCGCAGTCAGAGAGTCGTGTCACCGCAGTCAGAGAGTCGTGTCACCGCAGTCAGAGAGTCGTGTCACCGCAGTCAGAGAGTCGTGTCACCAGTCTGATCTGTCACCGCAGTCAGAGAGTCGTGTCACCGCAGTCAGAGAGTCGTGTCACCGCAGTCAGAGAGTCGTGTCACCGCAGTCAGAGAGTCGTGTCACCGCAGTCAGAGAGTCGTGTCACCGCAGTCAGAGAGTCGTGTCACCAGTCTGATCTGTCACCGCAGTCAGAGAGTCGTGTCACCGCAGTCAGAGAGTCGTGTCACCGCAGTCAGAGAGTCGTGTCACCGCAGTCAGAGAGTCGTGTCACCGCAGTCAGAGAGTCGTGTCACCAGTCTGATCTGTCACCGCAGTCAGAGAGTCGTGTCACCGCAGTCAGAGAGTCCTGTCACCGCAGTCAGAGAGTCGTGTCACCGCAGTCAGAGAGTCGTGTCACCGCAGTCAGAGAGTCGTGTCACCAGTCTGATCTGTCACCGCTGCATGTGCTTCTATAGACAGGGTTGTTGACATCAAGCTGTACAGCGCAGGTCAAGGGGTCAGATAACATACGTCCCAGCTCAATGTACAGGTACAGCCATAATCAAGGCACAAAGATCTACAAGTAGATTTCTTTTTCTTTCAATAAAGTAGTTGTACAAAAGAATATTACATTTTACAATCTGTACAGGATAAATCAAGTAGCTTTGTTCAGTTCAGTACAAGTTTTTAAACTAACAAAAAAAATAAAAGGAATAAATTCTGTCCCCGCCCCCCTCTCTGTCTGTCCCCGCCCGCTCCTCTGTCTGTCCCCCGCCCCTCTGTCTGTCTCCGTCCGCCCCTCTGTCTGTCCCCCGCCCCTCCCGTCCGCCCCTCTGTCTGTCCCCCGCCCCTCTGTCTGTCCCCCGCCCCTCCCATCCGCCCCTCTGTCTGTCCCCCGCCCCTCTGTCTGTCCCCCGCCCCTCCCGTCCGCCCCTCTGTCTGTCCCCCGCCCCTCTGTCTGTCCGCCCCTCTGTCTGTCCCCCGCCCCTCCCGTCCGCCCCTCTGTCTGTCCCCCGCCCCTCCCGTCCGCCCCTCTGTCTGTCCCCCGCCCCTCTGTCTGTCCCCCGCCCCTCCCGTCCGCCCCTCTGTCTGTCCCCCGCCCCTCCCGTCCGCCCCTCTGTCTGTCCCCCGCCCCTCCCGTCCGCCCCTCTGTCTGTCCCCCGCCCCTCCCGTCCGCCCCTCTGTCTGTCCCCCGCCCCTCCGTCCCCCCTCTGTCATAGATGTTCCAAGCTAAAACGATTGTTGTTGTTGCTGACAGACCAGTCAGTCAACGTGTCGGTTAGTTGTTCCTTCTAGGACGGCTTCACGCCAGGCAGAAAGCAGCGACGGGAGATAAGTTGCAGAGGTTTTAGTCCCATTCCTTTCTTTATTCATCTGTTCATTCCTTTGTTCATTCCATCTTTTCCTTCCTGCCTCTCAGTTGCCCCCCCCCCCCCCCCCTCTCCTCTCTCTGTCTCTTCCCCTGCTCTGTATCAGTCCTTTAGGGCCTCAAACAACAGGAGGCCTGAGTCTCTCCATCCCTCAGTCGACCTGCAACACTGGTACTGTGTAATACAGAGTATTAAATATTGTAATGCTACATTGTGTTTATACTTCCTCAACAAAAAAGGTATTAAACAACCTGTGTGCATTAAGCAAAGTGCATTTTCTGTTCTTCTTCCTCGTTTGTCTTCCTCCTCTTCTTCCTCCCTGTCTCCATCTCTCTGTCCGTTATCACTCTTTCTTCGGAAGTGATTGGGGGGCAGGTGACACACACACACCACCACCACCTCCCACCCACCCAGCCAGCCACCCACCCAGTCAGCCAGCCACCCACCCAGCCAGCTAGCCAGTCAGTCAGTCCACTAGTCCAATCCAACAACATGTCCCGACAGTACAGGAGGAGGAGGAGGAAACCTCAGTCTCCCAACTAGAGGAAGAGGATGACACCTCAGTCTCCCAACTAGAGGAAGAGGACGACACCTCAGTCTCCCAACTAGAGGAAGAGGATGACACCTCAGTCTCCCAACTAGAGGAAGAGGACGACACCTCAGTCTCCCAACAAGAGGAAGAGGACGACACCTCAGTCTCCCAACAAGAGGAAGAGGACGACACCTCAGTCTCCCAACAAGAGGAAGAGGACGACACCTCAGTCTCCCAACAAGAGGAAGAGGACGACACCTCAGTCTCCCAACTAGAGGAAGAGGACGACACCTCAGTCTCCCAACAAGAGGAAGAGGACGACACCTCAGTCTCCCAACAAGAGGAAGAGGACGACACCTCAGTCTCCCAACAAGAGGAAGAGGACGACACCTCAGTCTCCCAACTAGAGGAAGAGGATGACACCTCAGTCTCCCAACTAGAGGAAGAGGATGACACCTCAGTCTCCCAACTAGAGGAAGAGGACGACACCTCAGTCAGTCTCCCAACTAGAGGAAGAGGATGACACCTCAGTCTCCCAACTAGAGGAAGAGGACGACACCTCAGTCTCCCAACAAGAGGAAGAGGACGACACCTCAGTCTCCCAACAAGAGGAAGAGGACGACACCTCAGTCTCCCAACAAGAGGAAGAGGACGACACCTCAGTCTCCCAACAAGAGGAAGAGGACGACACCTCAGTCTCCCAACAAGAGGAAGAGAACGACACCTCAGTCTCCCAACACGAGTAAGAGGATGACACCTCAGTCTCCCAACAAGAGGAAGAGGACGACACCTCAGTCTCCCAACAAGAGGAAGAGGACGACACCTCAGTCTCCCTACAAGAGGAAGAGGACGACACCTCAGTCTCCCTACAAGAAGAAGAGGACGACACCTCAGTCTCCCAACAAGAGGAAGAGGACGACACCTCAGTCTCCCAACAAGAGGAAGAGGACGACACCTCAGTCTCCCAACTAGAGGAAGAGGATGACACCTCAGTCTCCCAACTAGAGGAAGAGGACGACACCTCAGTCAGTCTCCCAACTAGAGGAAGAGGATGACACCTCAGTCTCCCAACTAGAGGAAGAGGACGACACCTCAGTCTCCCAACAAGAGGAAGAGGACGACACCTCAGTCTCCCAACAAGAGGAAGAGGACGACACCTCAGTCTCCCAACAAGAGGAAGAGGACGACACCTCAGTCTCCCAACAAGAGGAAGAGGACGACACCTCAGTCTCCCAACACGAGTAAGAGGATGACACCTCAGTCTCCCAACAAGAGGAAGAGGACGACACCTCAGTCTCCCAACAAGAGGAAGAGGACGACACCTCAGTCTCCCTACAAGAGGAAGAGGACGACACCTCAGTCTCCCTACAAGAGGAAGAGGACGACACCTCAGTCTCCCAACAAGAGGAAGAGGACGACACCTCAGTCTCCCAACAAGAGGAAGAGGACGACACCTCAGTCTCCCAACAAGAGGAAGAGGACGACACCTCAGTCTCCCAACACGAGGAAGAGGACGACACCTCAGTCTCCCAACACGAGGATGACACCTCAGTAGTACTTTGTAGTCCCCATCAGGGAGGGACAGGACAGAGGGTGGGGTTAGGAGGGGGCAGGGCAGTTTTTTGGGGTCGAGGATGCAAAATGGTTGGATAAAGCCCCAGAAGGCTTGATGGGTGTGTCTGTCTGTCCGTCCCATCACAAGAGTTCGTACTGCCTCAGATGCATCCTCTGAATAATATCCCGACAGTCGTTGAAGACCCTCCTGATGTTCTCCGTGTCCACAGCACAGGTGAAGTGGGGGTAGCAGTAGTGTCGGCCATCTCCACTGGCTGTGCTGATCCTCTGAGGAGGGGAGAGGTCACAGGGCATGTTTGATTACATCAAACCAGGGTTACCAACAAGAGTATTAAAACAGTGCTAAAAAGGGACTTTTTAAAGCTACAGTCTGTGATTGGTACATTACATTAACGTTTGGACATTTTGAACAAAACGGCAGCCGATTTGTTTTTTGTTTTCTAAATCCCAGATTGTAGGTTTAAACATGAATTAGTAATACTGAATAGTTACCAGGAACTCGTCTCGGATGAAAAACTTAGCTCTAGTCACTTTGGGGTCTTCACCAGGTTCAGGAGTTGCTGTAGAACAGAAACAGACAGAAACACACTTCAGGCTCAACTGCCTGATAAAAACGAGAGGACATCCAATGAGTTTAAACTTTAGTTCAAATAGGTACATACCTTAATTCGGCATGGTGGAGTATGGTGGAGTATGGTGGAGTATGGTGGAGTATGCTGGAGTGTTGTGGAGTATGGTGGAGCATGGCGGAGTATGGCGGAGTATGGCGGGGTATGGCGGAGTATGATGAGTATGGTGGAGTATGATGAGTATGGTGGAGTATGATGAGTATGGCGGAGTATGCTGTAGCATGGCGGAGTATGGTGGAGTATGGTGGAGTGTTGTGGAGTATGGTGGAGTATGGCGGAGCATGGCGGAGTATGGCGGGGTATGGTGGGGTATGGTGGAGTATGATGAGTATGGTGGAGTATGATGAGTATGGTGGAGTATGGCGGAGTATGCTGTAGCATGGCGGAGTATGTTGGAGTATGGTGGAGTATGGGGGAGCATGGCGGAGTATGATGAGCATGGTGGAGTATGGCAGAGTATGATGGAGTATGTTGTGGTATGCTGTAGTATGGTGGAGTATGGTGGAGTATGGGGGAGCATGGCGGAGTATGATGAGCATGGTGGAGTATGGTGGAGTATGCTGTGGTATGGTGGAGTATGGTGGAGTATGGCAGAGTATGATGGAGTATGTTGTGGTATGCTGTAGTATGGTGGAGTATGGGGGAGCATGGCGGAGTATGATGAGCATGGTGGAGTATGATGAGTATGGTGGAGTATGCTGTAGTATGGTGGAGTATGGTGGAGTATGGCAGAGTATGATGCGTATGGTGGAGTATGATGAGTATGGTGGAGTATGATGAGTATGGTGGAGTATGATGAGTATGGTGGAGTATGCTGTGGTATGGTGGAGTATGGTGGAGTATGGCAGAGTATGATGCGTATGGTGGAGTATGATGAGTATGGTGGAGTATGCTGTGGTATGGTGGAGTATGGTGGAGTATGGCAGAGTATGATGGAGTATGTTGTGGTATGCTGTAGTATGGTGGAGTATGGGGGAGCATGGCGGAGTATGATGAGCATGGTGGAGTATGATGAGTATGGTGGAGTATGCTGTAGTATGGTGGAGTATGGTGGAGTATGGCAGAGTATGATGCGTATGGTGGAGTATGATGAGTATGGTGGAGTATGCTGTGGTATGGTGGAGTATGGTGGAGTATGGCAGAGTATGATGCGTATGGTGGAGTATGATGAGTATGGTGGAGTACGCTGTGGTATGGTGGAGTATGTTGTGGTATGGTGGAGTATGGTGGAGTATGTTGTGGTATGGTGGAGTATGGTGGAGTATGTTGTGGTATGGTGGAGTATGTTGTGGTATGGTGGAGTATGGTGGAGTATGTTGTGGTATGGTGGAGCATGGTGGAGTATGGTGGAGTATGTTGTGGTATGGTGGAGTATGTTGTGGTATGTTGTGGTATGGTGGAGTATGTTGTGGTATGGTGGAGTATGTTGTGGTATGGTGGAGTATGTTGTGGTATGTTGTGGTATGGTGGAGTATGTTGTGGTATGGTGGAGTATGGTGGAGTATGGTGGCGTATGGTGGAGCATGGTGGAGTATGTTGGAGTATGGTGGAGTATGTTGTGGTATGGTGGAGTATGGTGGAGTATGTTGTGGTATGGTGGCGTATGGTGGAGTATTACATTTACATTTAAGTCATTTAGCAGACGCTCTTATCCAGAGCGACTTACAAATTGGTGCATTCACCTTAAGATATCCAGTGGAACAACCACTTTACAATAGTGCATCTAAATCTTTTAAGGGGGGGGGGGGGTTAGAAGGATTACTTTATCCTAACCTAGGTATTCCTTAAAGAGGTGGGGTTTCAGGTGTCTCCGGAAGGTGGTGATTGACTCCGCTGACCTGGCGTCATGAGGGAGTTTGTTCCACCATTGGGGTGCCAGAGCAGCGAACAGTTTTGACTGGGCTGAGCGGGAATATGCGGTGGAGTATGTTGGAGTATGGTGGAGTATGTTGTGGTATGGTGGAGTATGTTGTGGTATGGTGGAGTATGTTGTGGTATGGTGGAGTATGTTGTGGTATGGTGGAGTATGTTGTGGTATAGTGGAGTATGTTGTGGTATGGTGGAGCATGGTGGAGTATGGTGGAGCATGGTGGAGCATGGTGGAGTATGTTGTAGTATGGTGGAGTATGGTGGAGTATGGTGGAGTATGTTGTGGTATGGTGGAGTATGTTGTGGTATGGTGGAGTATGGTGGAGTATGTTGTGGTATAGTGGAGTATGTTGTGGTATGGTGGAGTATGTTGTGGTATGGTGGAGTATGTTGTGGTATGGTGGAGCATGGTGGAGTATGTTGTAGTATGGTGGAGTATGTTGTAGTATGGTGGAGTATGTTGTGGTATGGTGGAGTATGTTGTGGTATGGTGGAGCATGGTGGAGTATGGTGGAGCATGGTGGAGCATGGTGGAGTATGTTGTAGTATGGTGGAGCATGGTGGAGTATGTTGTGGTATAGTGGAGTATGTTGTGGTATGGTGGAGCATGGTGGAGTATGGTGGAGCATGGTGGAGCATGGTGGAGTATGTTGTAGTATGGTGGAGTATGGTGGAGTATGGTGGAGTATGGTGGAGTATGGTGTGGTATGGTGGAGTATGGTGGAGTATGGTGTGGTATGGTGGAGTATGGTGGAGTATGGTGGAGTATGGTGTGGTATGGTGGAGTATGGTGGAGTATGGTGTAGTAGTATGGTGGAGTATGGTGTAGTAGTATGGTGTGGTATGGTGTAGTGAGCATGGTGTGGTGTAGTATGGTGTAGTGTAGTAGGGTGTGGTGTAGTATGGTGTGGTGTGGTGGAGTATGGTGTGGTATGGTGGAGTATGGTGGAGTATGGTGTAGTAGTATGGTGTGGTATGGTGGAGTATGGTGGAGTATGGTGGAGTATGGTGTGGTATGGTGGAGTATGGTGGAGTATGGTGTAGTAGTATGGTGGAGTATGGTGTAGTAGTATGGTGTGGTATGGTGTAGTGAGCATGGTATGGTGTAGTGAGCATGGTGTGGTATGGTGTAGTGAGCATGGTATGGTGTAGTGAGCATGGTGTGGTGTAGTATGGTGTAGTGAGCATGGTGTGGTGTAGTATGGTGTAGTGAGCATGGTATGGTGTAGTGAGCATGGTGTGGTATGGTGTAGTGAGCATGGTGTGGTGAGCATGGTGTGGTGTGGTATGGTGTAGTGAGCATGGTGTGGTATGGTGTAGTGAGCATGGTGTGGTATGGTGTAGTGAGCATGGTGTGGTGTAGTGAGCATGGTGTGGTATGGTGTAGTGAGCATGGTGTGGTGTAGTGAGCATGGTGTGGTGTGGTGTGGTGTGGTGTGGTGAGCATGGTGTGGTATGGTGTAGTGAGCATGGTGTGGTGTGGTGAGCATGGTGTGGTATGGTGTAGTGAGCATGGTGTGGTATAGTGAGCATGGTGTGTTATGGTGTAGTGAGCATGGTGTGGTGTAGTGAGCATGGTGTGGTGTGGTGAGCATGGTGTGGTATGGTGTGGTGTAGTGAGCATGGTGTGTTATGGTGTAGTGAGCATGGTGTGGTGTAGTGAGTATGGTGTGGTGTGGTGTAGTGAGCATGGTGTGGTATGGTGTAGTGAGCATGGTGTGGTATGGTGTAGTGAGCATGGTGTGGTATGGTGTAGTGAGCATGGTGTGGTGTGGTGCAGTTAGCACGGTGTGGTATGGTGTAGTGAGGGGTGGAGGGTGAGGGGTGGGTTGGTGAAGTGAGGGTAGGTGTGGTGAAGGGTGGTGTGGTGTGGTGTAATGTGGTAAGGGGTGGTGCTCCCAGTTTTCATTACCCAGCATCGAGATATGTTACATGTCTTAGTTCATTAACCCAGCATTCAGATATGTTACTTCTTTTAGTACTTAACTCGCACTCGATATGTTACATGTCTTAGCCATTCACCCAGCACTCAGACATGTTACCAATGTCCCAAAATCAGGATGACTAGCCGTATATTAAGCTGACTGGCGTCATAATAATTTTTGGAGACTTTTGTACGCTACTTTTGAGTGCTCGTTTCTCGTATATCAAGGCCATGCACGGTCATATGTTGGGTAGCACTCAGTGTTGCTGAGGCAGAAAGGACTTGTTGGAATTTTGCAAATTTTTTCACTACATATTATAATATTTCACACAACAAATCTTTCAATGTTGTATCAAATTAGTCCCATCCCAATGTCTACACACAGGAACCAAGCTTGTCAGAGCAGGCTGGAGTGAGGAGTGAGGTCATCAATCAATGGACTCACAGCGTGGGGGGTATTGCTTTGACGAGCCGGACAAGACTTACATTGTTTTCAGGCCCCCTCGCTAAGACCATCAAATGACTTTCAGGCTCTCAGAAGAACCGCCAAGCGCCCGGGACCCACATATCAGGCCAGTGGAGCGTGAGGCACAGTGGGAAGTGGGTGGGAAGGGCCCTCAAGGCATTGTACAACCTGTCATTTTGGCTCAAAGCAAGAAACCAGTCATGCGAGATGTTTTTTACAGTATTGATTGTTATCCTGATAAGAAACTAATTGAGCACACCTAGTAAATACTTCCTTGATTTCTCAAATACTACAAGCACAATTGGTAAATCATCATACACACATACTATAGACATACATACTGAATTGCAAAAACAGAATCGTGAGGTATGTATGTGATATATATTGTTCTTATTTACCGTTATAGAACGTGGAGAGGCTAATGAATGGGGCATGTGTGATCAGAAAAGCCTCTCTTGCTGTGAAGCGGCCCTCATGCAGAGACATGTTTTCCATGGTGCATACATGTGGCTGTTGAGCATTGCAGAGTTCTCTTGAGAGATTGTGTGCGTGTGAGATGCATTAAAGACGCTCAGTAGGGAGGAGGTGTCTTAAAAGAGCCATCACATCTGTGCTTATTTTATTTTCGCTATTTCATACAATTATGCCTTATTCGCATATCTATTTTAGAGACCTGTCTCAAGAAAACGATAATACATTAATTAAAATATCGAGAAGCGACAATTAGTGGAGCTAAAATGCATTCAGATAATGAAAGTACACACGATGATCTAAGGGTGGGGATGAAACGGCACAGTCATTATGCTGGTTGATTAATTGCAGTGTTATCTTAACTCGCATACTGAAGAGAGTCGGGTTTGATGCTGTGTTCCCTGGTTTAGTGCTTTATTCTTCCCTGCATTTCTTTCACACATCTTATAGTATCACCTCGGTATGTAACCCTGATATTCAATTGTGATTGGTTGAATCATTGTTGCCGATTTTGCAGATTTTTATTGAATCTCGGAGAAACAACAAGTATTAACAGGTTTACTGTGTATCTCCAATTTCACCACTTCATTACCTAGTTATTTCGGTAGTGTAAATAAAGTGTCTGCATCGTGGTACAGCGTGTGTCCTCTTCACACGCGGTACTGGGACCCAGTTCACTCATCCAGGCGGATACTGTATAGTTGAAGAGGACCTGACCTGAAAACCTCATACTGTATCGTGAAAAGAGGACCCTGACGAAAACTCCTATCCTGTATACAGCTGCCCCAAATATCAGCAGTTGTTTTGTTTGTTTAGCCATCAATAATTTTTGGTACACTTCTATATATCAATCTATTATTCAATTTTTTTGTGAATATAGCATGTAATCTTCCATATTAATGAGACTTCCATATATGTTGGTTACGGTAGTGGACATACTGATGTGGTAGTGGGATGCACTGTGAAACCTATCGGACAGATTGCTATTATATCATGAAACATCATTAGCTAGTGTTCCATTTTAAGTAAAGCTGATAACACTCAGGAGATTTAAATATATGTTTATTTTCAATTAAAATACAGGTTAGGCATAGCAGCTCAGACAGGATCAACAGATGCTGTTGTTCCGTTGTTGAGAGCTTGTGACACAGATTTCCTCACCATTTCACATTTTCCACACTCATAAATCATGCATAACTTGATGTGTTCGAAGAACGTGCCTGAAAGAAGGGAGGTGGGAGAACCAAGGGTTAGAGGGTGAAACAGACGATAGCATGTGAAAACAAGCCTGTGATCCAATCATGCTGTCCAGTTTTACAATCTCATGTTTACATTTCTCATCGCCCCTTACTTTCACACATTCTGCTGAGCGCCAGAGCGAAGCCTCTTTAAATGCACGCGGGGAGGAGTAGGAGGATGGATGGAGAACAGTGAGAGGAGGAAGATGACAGGCAGAGGAAGGGAGAGGGATTGTGGTTGCGTCTGGTGCTATTGTCATTCTGCTGTTTGTGTGCTTCGCGCAGGAGGCTCTGCTGAAGAGGAGTAGAAACAGACGAGAGAGAACGGAGAGGAGAGATAAGATATAGAGAGGAGAGAAGAGAAGAGAGAGAGAGATAGAGAGAGAGAGAGAGAGAGAAGAGAAGTAGAGCCTGGGCAGCACTGCAACGCTGCTGCAGCAGTCTGTCATGAGACAGAGAGGAGGCCGAGGGATGAGGAGAGGAAAAATGAATATCTGTCTTCAAAGAAGAGCAAGATCAAGGACTGTGCCTTGTTAGCCCTTGTCTTTTTTTCTCCTGAAAGATAATGGGCTGAAAGGAAGACTATTTTTCTCTCTCCTGCTGATCGCTTTTCTAAATGCTCTCATGCACGATGCATGCTCTAGAAGTAGCGTGAAAGGAGGCCAGAGAGGAGATTTAAAGAGGAAGGGCGAAAGCCCAAAACGTACGGCCAGCCGAGGCAAAAGCGTTGGCATGGCAGCCAAGAGAGGCAGGTCGGGGGTGCCCCAGTCGCCCAACTATGGGAACTGAGGTGTGCCGTGCAGGTACCAACCCCCCCCACTCCCACCCTCTGAGGGGCGGCTTCCAGTGTCCTCCACACCTCCGCAAGCAGATTCCGATGACCAACCTGTCCGTGCTCTACCGATGCAGAGAAAAAAGATACACCTCTACGAGCCCAAGTGGTGTGATGACATGTGGTTCCAAGTCTGGAGCAGGACCCTCAAGGCGTCAGCCAAGCGGCAGGAGGGGGGCGGAGCGACGAGGGGGTGCGCCGCTCTCACGCAACCTCTCCAAGTCAGAGCACTCGGCTCTCTTCAGGGCAAACCAAACTTCGAGCCCAATGGCGGCTCTTCTGTCTGGTCAGCCCAGTCAGAGCCGGTCCCCCCGCGCCGTATGCAGAGTGATCCCTGGTAAAACGCCCCTGAGGACGCGAAATCATGATGATGAGGTTCCTCTCCAGCTAACGGCCAAGGCTGCCAGCAAGAAGGCAGGCAGTGGAGCTTCTGTGGATTCAGAGGCCAAGAGCCAAGGGTATGGAAGCCATCGTCCCTTCCTCAAAGGTGGATCCAGAGCTGGTAGTGATGTCCGTCCTGGTGACCTGGAGCAGCTTCTCTTCAGCCAGATGCTGGGTGAGTAAAACCAACTTTTTCCCCCCTCCTGCAGAGAACACCTCAACTTAAACCTGCCTGTCGGCCTGGCTGTTTTGTCTGTTTGCTCTCTACAGCACAAAACAAAACGCCCTCTCATCATCTCGATGCCTCTCCCATCAGCACGCCCCCTTACTACGCTGTCACTAACCCTGCTGCTACTGCAGTCCTCATTGTCCCTGATGGAGTTTTTTTTTTTTCTTAATCTTGTGCTGGGTATAAAACTCAGGGGTTTTATACCGGTCTCTCAGTGTTCATATTTGCATGCACTTGACAAAGCTTCTCCTTGGACATGCCTGGCCCCCCGATTTGGGTGTGGCATTTGTTTGTAAAAGGCTGTGTGCCTGATTCTTGTGAAGCATGGGGTTTTGATCAGTCACTGCAGGTGGTGGCGTGGACAATAACCTCCATTGTTTGCATGCGTTTAGGTATTGTTTCTAATATTCCTACGTGGCGTCTTCTCTGGGTGGTGAAGCATGATGTCATTGAGTGTGTGGTATAAGGTTGTTTACCTGAGTTCTATTCCATCTCAGCTCATATCTGCTGCAGTGGGTTGACCACCAGCTAGGCCCTCTTGATCCTGCAGCTCTCTTTATTGGCTTCTGCAAGAGATATATGTGAATGGTTGCAGAAAATCGGACCTGGGAAATAACCTGAGCCATTATGAATTGATTTTAAGCTCCTTGTGAGACATATTTACATCCTTCAGCCCCAGTCATCCGGCCGATTGCGACTAAGATGGGCCACACTTGTCTATATGGGAAGTAACATGCCAGGAGTGGCTGGGCTTCTCTGGTACTCTCAGTAAACTATACAAGCTAGCTCTTTGTTTCACCAGTGGATAAAGAGTAGAAGTAGCATGATATATTGGCTGGTAAAATGTCATTGCTGAATACAGCACATTTTGAACAGAATAACTTAATGTTCTGAAACTACCGTACAGTGTAATGTTTCTGACAGTTAAACACTGACCAGAGCGATAGGTTGTCGATCACTTGGATTGCTTCCTGTGAATATATTTATTGGCTATGCATCTCAGTATCCCAAATGAGTACATTAGATTATGGGTTAGTTAATTTGGTTATTGACTTTGACGTTGATCAGACACAAGAGCACATCAGTTTCGATTACACCAATAACCAACATTCCAACTCAAACCCTGTCTCGGTGTCATTCACATCTGACTGCTTCATACCATCCCACTGTACTCCAGTTTGTGAATCACTGCTAAGTTTGACCTAATTTTAAATTGTGCCCCTGCTTTATTATATTGCAATTTCAAATCCAAACCCCAAGGACAGGGATCCAGTCTAAAGCACTGTTTTCTCTGTTCCTAAAAAAAAAAGTCTTACTTCGATACTGCAGTTTAACTGACTAACAAGGCCCGACTGACAATATTCTATAGACGGCCACATAGAGTATTACAGTATGAGTCATAATACCCATAAAGCAGTCAACAGGGAATTTGGGTTCCAATCATTTTCCACCATAAATTTCCCCATAAGGGATTTTAGAAACACTTAAAATAAGGGTCTGCGTTTCGTCGTAGCAGACTACCCTGGCGTAACGTTTTCTTAACCGTGTAAATCTCTCTAAGGACAAGGTGATTTTATCAATATATTTGCTTGTATTTATTCCCAAAGATGAATGCTATTAGCTATCTACATGTGGCTATCAAATAAACTACACAAATGCCGATGATGATCTGGACGAGACTGCCGAATCAGGCAAAGGTAGAATATCTGGATAACTATCTAATGTTAGCTAAATGTAGTAATTATAAAATTGGCGAAGTTTCTCAATGGACAAGTTCTTTCTGTGACTGTCTTGTGCAGTTTTCGTTCCCTCCCGTCCCCCCTCTGTCTGTCCCCCCCCCTCCGTCCCCCCTCTGTCATAGATGTTCCAAGCTAAACGATTGTTGTTGTTGCTGACAGACCAGTCAGTCAACGTGTCGGTTAGTTGTTCCTTCTAGGACGGCTTCACGCCAGGCAGAAAGCAGCGACGGGAGATAAGTTGCAGAGGTTTTAGTCCCATTCCTTTCTTTATTCATCTGTTCATTCCTTTGTTCATTCCATCGTTTCCTTCCTGCCTCAGTTGCCCCCCCCCCCCCCCCTCCCTCTCTGTCTCTTCCCCTGCTCTGTATCAGTCCTTTAGGCCTCAAACAACAGGAGGCCTGAGTCTCTCCATCCCTCGTCGACCTGCAACACTGGTACTGTGTAATACAGAGTATAAATATTGTAATGCTACATTGTGTTTTATACTTCCTCAACAAAAAAGGTATTAAACAACCTGTGTGCATTAAGCAAAGTGCATTTTCTGTTCTTCTTCCTCGTTTGTCTTCCTCCTCTTCTTCCTCCCTGTCTCCATCCTCTGTCCGTTATCACTCTTTCTTCGGAAGTGATTGGGGGGCAGGTGACACACACACACCACCACCACCTCCCACCCACCCAGCCAGCCACCCACCCAGTCAGCCAGCCCCCCACCCACCGCTAGCCAGTCAGTCAGTCCACTAGTCCAATCCAACAACATGTCCCGACAGTACAGGAGGAGGAGGAGGAGGAAACCTCAGTCTCCCAACTAGAGGAAGAGGATGACACTCAGTCTCCCAACTAGAGAAGAGGATGACACCTCAGTCTCCCAACTAGAGGAAGGGATGACACCTCAGCTCCCAACTAGAGGAAGAGGACGACACCTCAGTCTCCCAACAAGAGAAGAGGACGACACCTCAGTCTCCCAACAAGAGGAAGAGGACGACACTCAGTCTCCCAACAAGAGGAAGAGGACGACACCTCAGTCTCCCAACAAGAGGAAGAGGACGACACCTCAGTCTCCCAACTAGAGAAGAGACGACACCTCAGTCTCCACAAGAGGAAGAGGACGACACCTCAGTCTCCCAACAAGAGGAAGAGGACACACCTCAGTCTCCCAACAAGAGGAAGAGGACACACCTCAGTCTCCCAACTAAGGAAGAGGATGACACCTCAGTTCCCCCACTAGAGGAAGAGGATGACACCTCAGTCTCCCAACTAGAGGAAGAGGACACACCTCAGTCAGTCTCCCAACTAGAGGAAGAGGATGACACCCAGTCTCCCAACTAGAGGAAGAGGACGACACCTCAGTCTCCCAACAGAGGAAGAGGACGACACCTCATTCTCCCAACAAGAGGAAGGGACGACACCTCAGTCTCCCAACGAGGAAAGGACGACACCTCAGTCTCCCAACAAGAGAGAGGACGACACCTCAGTCTCCCAACAAAGGAAGAGAACGACACCTCAGTCTCCCAACACAGTAGAGGATGACACCTCAGTCTCCCAACAAGAGAAGAGGACGACCCTCAGTCTCCCAACAAGAGGAAGAGGACGACACCTCAGTCTCCCTACAAGAGGAAGAGGACGACACCTCAGTCTCCCTACAAGAAGAAGAGGACGACACCTCAGTCTCCCAACAAGAGGAGAGGACGACACCTCAGTCTCCCAACAAGAGGAAGAGGACGACACCTCAGTCTCCCATAGAAGAGATGACCTCAGTCTCCCAACTAGAGGAAGAGGACGACACCTCTCAGTCTCCCAACTAGAGGAAGAGGATGACACCTCAGTCTCCCAACTAGAGGAAGAGGACGACACCTCAGTCTCCCAACAAGAGGAAGGGGACGACACCTCATCTCCCAACAAGAGGAAGAGGACGACACCTCAGTTCTCCCAACAAGAGGAAGAGGACGACACCTCAGTCTCCCAACAAGAGAAGAGGACGAACACCTCAGTCTCCCAACAACGAGTAAGAGGATGACACCTCAGTCTCCCAACAAGAGGAAAGGACGACACCTCAGTCTCCCAACAAGAGGAAGAGGACGACACCTCAGTCTCCCTACAAGAGGAAGAGGACGACACCTCAGTCTCCCTACAAGAGGAAGAGGACGACACCTCAGTCTCCCAACAAGAGGAAGAGGACGACACCTCAGTCTCCCAACAAGAGGAAGAGACGACACCTCAGTCTCCCAACAAGAGGAGAGGACGACACCTCAGTCTCCCAACACGAGGAAGAGACGACACCTCAGTCTCCCAACACGGGATGACACCTCAGTAGTACTTTGTAGTCCCCATCAGGGAGGGACAAACAGAGGGTGGGGTTAGGAGGGGCAGGGCAGTTTTTTGGTGTCGAGGATGCAAAATGGTTGGATAAAGCCCCAGAAGGCTTGATGGGTGTGTCTGTCTGTCCGTCCCATCACAAGTTTCGTACTGCCTCAGATGCATCCTCTGATAATTCCCGACAGTCGTTGAAGACCCTCCTGATGTTCTCCGTGTCCACAGCACAGGTGAAGTGGGGGTAGCAGTAGTGTCGGCCATCTCCACTGGCTGTCTGATCCTCTGAGGAGGGGAGAGGTCACAGGGCATGTTTGTTACATCAAACCAGGTTACCAACAAGAGTATTAAAACACGTGCTAAAAAGGGACTTTTTAAAGCTACAGTCTGTGATTGGTACATTACATTAACGTTTGGACATTTTGAACAAAACGGCAGCCGATTGTTTTTTTTGTTTTCTAAATCCCAGATTGTAGGTTTAAACATGAATTAGTAATACTGAATAGTTACCAGGAACTCGTCTCGGATGAAAAACTTAGCTCTAGTCACTTTGGGGTCTTCACCAGGTTCAGGAGTTGCTGTAGAACAGAGCAGACAGAAACACACTTCAGGCTCAACTGCCTGATAAAAACGAGAGGACATCCAATGAGTTTAAACTTTAGTTCAAATAGGTACATACCTTAATTCGGCATGGTGAGTAGTGGTGATTATGGTGGAGTATGCTGGAGTGTTGTGGAGTATGGTGGAGCATGGCGGAGTATGGCGAGTATGGCGGGGTATGCGGAGTATGATGAGTATGGTGGAGTATGATGAGTATGGTGGAGTATGATGAGTATGGCGGAGTAGGCGGTAGCATGGCGGAGTATGGTGGAGTATGGTGGAGTGTTGTGGAGTATGGTGGAGTATGGCGAGCATGGCGGAGTATGGCGGAGTATGGTGGGGTATGGTGAGTATGGATGAGTATGGTGGAGTATGATGAGTATGGTGGAGTATGGGGGAGTATGCTGTAGCATGGCGGAGTATGTTGGAGTATGGTGGAGTATGGGGGAGTATGCTGTAGTATGGTGGAGTATGTGGAGTATGGCAGAGTATGACGGAGTATGTTGTGGTATGCTGTAGTATGGTGGATTATGGTGGAGTATGGGGGAGCATGGCGGAGTATGTAGAGCATGGTGGAGTATGGTGGAGTATGCGTGTATGGTGGAGTATGGTGGAGTATGGCAGAGTATGATGGAGTATGTTGTGTTATGCTGTATATGGTGGAGTATGGTGGAGCATGGTCGGAGTATGATGAGCATGGTGGAGTATGATGAGTATGGTGGAGTATGCTGTAGTATGGTGAGTATGGGGAGTATGGCAGAGTATGATGCGTATGGTGGAGTATGATGAGTATGGTGGAGTATGTGATATGGTGGATATGATGAGTATGGTGGAGTATGCTGTGGTATGGTGGAGTATGGTGGGTATGGCAGAGTATGATGCGTATGGTGGAGTATGATGATTATGGTGGAGTATGCTGTGGTATGGTGGAGTATGGTGGAGTATGGCAGAGTATGATGGAGTATGTTTGTGTATGCTGTAGTATGGTGGAGTATGGTGGAGCATGGCGGAGTATGATGAGCATGGTGGAGTATGATGGATATGGTGGAGTATGCGTGTAGTATGGTGAGTATGGTGGAGTATGGCAGAGTATGATGCGTATGGTGGAGTATGAGGAGTATGGTGGAGTATGCTGTGGTATGGTGGAGTATGGTGGAGTATGGCAGAGTATGATGCGTATGGTGGAGTATGATGAGTATGGTGGAGTAGCGTGTGGTATGGTGGAGTATGTTGTGTGTATGGTGGAGGTATGGTGGAGTATGTTGTGGTATGGTGGAGTATGGTGGGAGTATGGTGTATGTGGTATGGTGGAGTATGGTGGTATGTGTTGGTGGAGTATGGTGGGAGTATTTGTGGTAGGAGTGCACTGACCCTGGTGCTAGAGGGGGTACACCTGGAGGTTGAATGTTTGAAGGGGTACGGGACTATAACAGGCTTGGGAACCACTGGTATAAAGGATAGCCCTGCGTCCTAAATTGCACCCTATTCCCCTATATAGTGCACTACTTTTGACCAGCGCCCATAGCACTATATAGGACATAGGTTGCCATTTGGGATAGTGAGTTCAGTTCAGGATGTTTATAATCAGTTCCAGCTACTTTATTATAGTTATTTAAACTACATGTGATGATATTAACAGATTAAGAAGAGAACAAAATGTTTCTCACGTTCAGTTTAATATAGCGCGGCTCCTAAACTGAACACTCATTAGACCTACTGTACACAGACCGATACAAGGAAGTTACTGTACTTTGTTTGCTTCCTTCCTTATTGTTGGCTGGGTCTTGTATAATTCCAATTTAAGAATAGCTCGTAGGCTAGTAAGCTACATTTCCAGAGTGCCTTCCTCAACACTACTTACATGGACAAGGTTGCTGCTGTCCCCTTGGGTATAGAGTGTGGAGGATGTAGAGGATGTAGTAATAGTGGAGGATGTAGTAACGGTAACGGTGGAGGATGTAGTAACGGTGGAGGATGTAGTAACGGTGGAGGATGTAGTAACGGTAACGGTGGAGGATGTAGTAACGGTAACGGTGGAGGATGTAGTAACGGTGGAGGATGTAGTAACGGTAACGGTGGAGGATGTAGTAACGGTAACGGTGGAGGATGTAGTAACGGTAACGGTGGAGGATGTAGTAACGGTGGAGGATGTAGTAACGGTGGAGGATGTAGTAACGGTGGAGGATGTAGTAACGGTAACGGTGGAGGATGTAGTAACGGTGGAGGATGTAGTAACGGTAACGTGGAGGATGTAGTAACGGTGGAGGATGTAGTAACGGTGGAGGATGTAGTAACGGTAACGTGGAGGATGTAGTAACGGTGGAGGATGTAGTAACGGTGGAGGATGTAGTAACGGTAGAGGATGTAGTAACGGTAACGTGGAGGATGTAGTAACGGTGGAGGATGTAGTAACGGTAACGGTGGAGGATGTAGTAATAGTGGAGGATGTAGTAACGGTGGAGGATGTAGTAACGGTGGAGGATGTAGTAACGTAACGGTGGAGGATGTAGTAACGGTGGAGGATGTAGAGGATGTAGTAATAGTGGAGGATGTAGTAACGGTGAAGGATGTAGTAACGGAGGAGGATGTAGTAACGGAGGAGGATGTAGAGGATGTAGTAACGGTGGAGGATGTAGTAATGTGGAGGATGTTGTAACGGTAACGGTGGAGGATGTAGAGGATGTAGTAACGGTGGAGGATGTAGTAACGGTGAAGGATGTAGTAACGGAGGAGGATGTAGTAACGGTGGAGGATGTAGAGGATGTAGTAACGGTGGAGGATGTAGTAATGTGGAGGATGTTGTAACGGTAACGGTGGAGGATGTAGTAACGGTAACGGTAGAGGATGTAGTAACGGTGAAGGATGTAGTAACGGAGGAGGATGTAGTAACGGAGGAGGATGTAGTAACGGAGGAGGATGTAGTAACGGTGGAGGATGTAGAGGATGTAGTAACGGAGGAGGATGTAGTAACGGAGGAGGATGTAGTAACGGAGGAGGATGTAGTAACGGTGGAGGATGTAGTAACGGAGGAGGATGTAGTAACGGAGGAGGATGTAGTAACGGAGGAGGATGTAGTAACGGTGGAGGATGTAGAGGATGTAGTAACGTGTAGGATGTAGTAACGGTGGAGGATGTAGAGGATGTAGTAACGGTAACGGTGAGGATGTAGTAACGGTGGAGGATGTAGTAACGTGGAGGATGTAGAGGATGTAGTAACGTGGAGGATGTAGAGGATGTAGTAACGTGTAGGATGTAGTAACGTGGAGGATGTAGAGGATGTAGTAACGTGGAGGATGTAGCAACGGTGGAGGATGTAGTAACGGTAACGGTGGAGGATGTAGTAACGGTAACGGTGGAGGATGTAGTAACGGTGGAGGATGTAGTAACGGTGGAGGATGTAGTAACGGTGGAGGATGTAGTAACGTGGAGGATGTAGTAACGGTGGAGGATGTAGTAACGTGGAGGATGTAGTAACGTGGAGGATGTAGTAATGTTGGAGGATGTAGTAACGTGGAGGATGTAGTAACGGTAACGGTGGAGGATGTAGTAACGGTAACGGTGGAGGATGTTGTAACGGTAACGGTGGAGGATGTAGTAACGGTGGAGGATGTTGTAACGGTAACGGTGGAGGATGTAGTAACGGTAACGGTGGAGGATGTTGTAACGGTACCGGTGGAGGATGTAGTAACGGTGGAGGATGTTGTAACGGTAACGGTGGAGGATGTTGTAACGGTAACGGTGGAGGATGTAGAGGATGTAGTAACGGTGGAGGATGTAGTAACGTGGAGGATGTAGTAACGGTGGAGGATGTAGTAACGGTAACGGTGGAGGATGTAGTAACGTGGAGGATGTAGTAACGTGGAGGATGTAGTAACGTGGAGGATGTAGAGGATGTAGTAACGTGGAGGATGTAGTAACGGTGGAGGATGTGGTAACGTGGAGGATGTAGTAACGGTAACGGTGGAGGATGTAGTAACGTGGAGGATGTAGTAACGTGGAGGATGTAGTAACGTGGAGGATGTGGTAACGTGGAGGATGTAGTAACGTGGAGGATGTAGTAACGTGGAGGATGTGGTAACGTGGAGGATGTAGTAACGTGGAGGATGTAGTAACGTGGAGGATGTAGTAACGGTAACGGTGGAGGATGTAGTAACGTGGAGGATGTAGTAACGTGGAGGATGTAGTAACGTGGAGGATGTAGTAACGTGGAGGATGTAGTAACGTGGAGGATGTAGTAACGGTAACGGTGGAGGATGTAGTAACGTGGAGGATGTAGTAACGTGGAGGATGTAGTAACGTGGAGGATGTGGTAACGTGGAGGATGTAGTAACGTGGAGGATGTTGTAACGTAGAGGATGTAGAGGATGTAGTAACGTGGAGGATGTAGTAACGTAGAGGATGTAGAGGATGTAGTAACGTGGAGGATGTAGTAACGTAGAGGATGTGGAGGATGTAGTAACGTGGAGGATGTTGTAACGTAGAGGATGTAGAGGATGTAGTAACGTGGAGGATGTAGTAACGTAGAGGATGTAGAGGATGTGGTAACGTGGAGGATGTAGTAACGTAGAGGATGTAGAGGATGTAGTAACGTGGAGGATGTAGTAACGTGGAGGATGTAGTAACGTAGAGGATGTAGAGGATGTGGTAACGTGGAGGATGTGGAGGATGTAGTAACGTGGAGGATGTAGAGGATGTAGTAACGTGGAGGATGTAGTAACGTAGAGGATGTGGAGGATGTAGTAACGTAAAGGACGTAGCCAGATGTTTGTATTATTATTCCATTCAGTCCTGTGTCTGATATTTGATTTTATCCGTATCTATTGCTACAGTTAAAATGACATTTTGTGATAGTTATTCTTTGTTATGAGATAGAATGTAACATCTATTAAAATAGAAACCTGCTAAAATACTCCATCATGCCGCGCTACGCAGCAACCGTGTGAACCGGCCGTTACCGTAAACATCTGTGAATATGGGCAGTGCTCTCCTCCGGTTCTGTCAGTTGCGCGCCAGCGTGGAGAATAACCGAGGTACAGAGAACCCGCTTTTCCCACGGGTGCTCGGGAATGATTTTGGAGCGGAGGGTCTCTCTCCTTCGGTGGGGTTTATCAGCGGAGGGCATCGAAGGCGCACGATAGAGAACCTAATCCCATGGATCATTTATCAGATGACCGGACTATACTGAATTCAAATGGGAGAAGTGATATGAGTTGGTAGCAAAAGTTTTTTGTTAAGGGTTTAGAAATGATCACGTTGCTGCTCCCAGGTTTAGTTGTTTTTAGATCGTGTTGTTTTTGTGTAGGTGACTGATAACCTGTTTTATAGTGGGATATTATTTAGTTTTGTAGGCTACGATTGATAACCTAAACCCGAGGTCAGGGTCAATTAAACGGACTAGCCAACTCTCGTTCATTTCTCTCGGTCGAAAGAACGACCCAACCCTCCTGCCCAACCTGTGCAGGCGGATAGTCTCTTCCCTCTCGTCGTTTTCAGGACTGATAGCTGGCTGCTGGAAGGTCTGGTGGTGGGGAGGGGGGGGGGGGGGCGTGTGATTATAATGGCCCTCCTACCCTTCTCACAGAAATGATCAAATAATATGTAAGCGGATTGTAGGTGTGGGGGGGCGAATCAAAAATTAGTGTGGACGCCGAAGGAAGGTCCGGTTGCGGGGAGAAAAGGAATCGTAGCGGGGAGAACATAGCCCTCCCAACGGCGGAGAAGCATCGCACCATTTGGGTTTTTTCATGATAACGTCTTTGGCTATTATTTCGTATTTTCGATAGACGAGGTAGTTTAATGGAAGATATGAGTTGTCTGGGCAACAGCAAGACTGAAGATCAACGCATCGACGAAAAGGCACAACAAGAGGCGAATAAAAAAATAGAAAAACAGTTGCAAAAAGAAAGACAGGAGTATAAAGCGACGCACCGGCTGTTGCTATTGGGTACGGTTTTATTAAACGGATTGGCCCGAAACACTGTGTGATCTAAATATCATTTCGTTTACCCTAACACGTATTTTGTTGACAGCTTTTGCAATATGTCCTGCTGGTGGATATTGATGGAAGCGAAGCCTAGCAAATAAATACATTTCGATAACATTCTTATTCATTTTGAACGGTAACAAGATGACCCCCTTTTATCGTTCCGTTATCAGCAACATATTGTAACGTTCTGTCCTCCTGTTCGCTTCATTTCCGAAGGTGCTGGAGAGTCCGGGAAAAGCACTGTTGTGAAACAGATGAGGATTCTACACGTCAATGGTTTTAACGCAGAGTGAGTACATGTTATCCACTGTTAAGAAAAGCCCATACTGAATCTCCATTTGACATATAGGTCCAGATATATATATACCTATTTCATAACCATATTTTGTTATCATCAGAGACTCCCTGCCTGTGAGTGAGACTACAAGAGAATAGGTTTTCCTCCGGCACTACTGTACAGCCAGGCGACTAGCTCTATCAGTGACCAACACACACTGTACAGCCAGGCGACTAGCTCTATCAGTGACCAACACACACTGTACTGTACAGCCAGGCGACTAGCTCTATCAGTGACCAACACACACTGTACAGCCAGGCGACTAGCTCTATCAGTGACCAACACACACTGTACTGTACAGCCAGGCGACTAGCTCTATCAGTGACCAACACACAATGTACTGTACAGCCAGGCGACTAGCTCTATCAGTGACCAACACACACTGTACAGCCAGGCGACTAGCTCTATCAGTGACCAACACACAATGTACAGCCAGGCGACTAGCTCTATCAGTGACCAACACACACTGTACTGTACAGCCAGGCGACTAGCTCTATCAGTGACCAACACACACTGTACAGTCAGGCGACTAGCTCTATCAGTGACCAACACACACTGTACTGTACAGCCAGGCGACTAGCTCTATCAGTGACCAACACACAATGTACTGTACAGCCAGGCGACTAGCTCTATCAGTGACCAACACACACTGTACTGTACAGCCAGGCGACTAGCTCTATCAGTGACCAACACACAATGTACTGTACAGCCAGGCGACTAGCTCTATCAGTGACCAACACACACTGTACAGCCAGGCGACTAGCTCTATCAGTGACCAACACACAATGTACTGTACAGCCAGGCGACTAGCTCTATCAGTGACCAACACACACTGTACAGCCAGGCTACTAGCTCTATCAGTGACCAACACACACTGTACTGTACAGCCAGGCGACTAGCTCTATCAGTGACCAACACACACTGTACTGTACAGCCAGGCGACTAGCTCTATCAGTGACCAACACACACTGTACAGCCAGGCGACTAGCTCTATCAGTGACCAACACACACTGTACTGTACAGCCAGGCTACTAGCTCTATCAGTGACCAACACACACTGTACTGTACAGCCAGGCTACTAGCTCTATCAGTGACCAACACACACAGTACTGTACAGCCAGGCGACTAGCTCTATCAGTGACCAACACACACTGTACTGTACAGCCAGGCGACTAGCTCTATCAGTGACCAACACACACTGTACAGCCAGGCGACTAGCTCTATCAGTGACCAACACACACTGTACTGTACAGCCAGGCTACTAGCTCTATCAGTGACCAACACACACTGTACTGTACAGCCAGGCGACTAGCTCTATCAGTGACCAACACACACTGTACTGTACAGCCAGGCGACTAGCTCTATCAGTGACCAACACACACTGTACTGTACAGCCAGGCGACTAGCTCTATCAGTGACCAACACACACTGTACAGCCAGGCGACTAGCTCTATCAGTGACCAACACACACTGTACTGTACAGCCAGGCGACTAGCTCTATCAGTGACCAACACACACTGTACTGTACAGCCAGGCGACTAGCTCTATCAGTGACCAACACACACTGTACTGTACAGCCAGGCGACTAGCTCTATCAGTGACCAACACACACTGTACTGTACAGCCAGGCGACTAGCTCTATCAGTGACCAACACACACTGTACTGTACAGCCAGGCGACTAGCTCTATCAGTGACCAACACACACTGTACAGCCAGGCGACTAGCTCTATCAGTGACCAACACACACTGTACTGTACAGCCAGGCGACTAGCTCTATCAGTGACCAACACACACTGTACTGTACAGCCAGGCGACTAGCTCTATCAGTGACCAACACACACTGTACTGTACAGCCAGGCGACTAGCTCTATCAGTGACCAACACACACTGTACTGTACAGCCAGGCGACTAGCTCTATCAGTGACCAACACACACTGTACAGCCAGGCTACTAGCTCTATCAGTGACCAACACACACTGTACTGTACAGCCAGGCGACTAGCTCTATCAGTGACCAACA
The DNA here is from genome assembly GCF_016432855.1 of Salvelinus namaycush. Lineage (NCBI taxonomy): Eukaryota > Metazoa > Chordata > Actinopteri > Salmoniformes > Salmonidae > Salvelinus > Salvelinus namaycush. Next base: position 44,449,546 of record NC_052317.1, read on the forward strand.
CACACTGTACTGTACAGCCAGGCTACTAGCTCTATCAGTGACCAACACACAATGTACTGTACAGCCAGGCGACTAGCTCTATCAGTGACCAACACACACTGTACTGTACAGCCAGGCGACTAGCTCTATCAGTGACCAACACACACTGTACTGTACAGCCAGGCGACTAGCTCTATCAGTGACCAACACACACTGTACTGTACAGCCAGGCGACTAGCTCTATCAGTGACCAACACACACTGTACAGCCAGGCGATTAGCTCTATCAGCGACCAACACACACTGTACAGCCAGGCTACTAGCTCTATCAGTGACCAACACACACTGTACAGCCAGGCGACTAGCTCTATCAGTGACCAACACACACTGTACAGCCAGGCGACTAGCTCTATCAGTGACCAACACACACTGTACTGTACAGCCAGGCGACTAACTCTATCAGTGACCAACACACAATGTACTGTACAGCCAGGCGACTAGCTCTATCAGTGACCAACACACACTGTACAGCCAGGCGACTAGCTCTATCAGTGACCAACACACACTGTACTGTACAGCCAGGCGACTAGCTCTATCAGTGACCAACACACACTGTACTGTACAGCCAGGCGACTAGCTCTATCAGTGACCAACACACACTGTACTGTACAGCCAGGCGACTAGCTCTATCAGTGACCAACACACACTGTACAGCCAGGCTACTAGCTCTATCAGTGACCAACACACACTGTACTGTACAGCCAGGCGACTAGCTCTATCAGTGACCAACACACACTGTACTGTACAGCCAGGCTACTAGCTCTATCAGTGACCAACACACAATGTACTGTACAGCCAGGCGACTAGCTCTATCAGTGACCAACACACACTGTACTGTACAGCCAGGCGACTAGCTCTATCAGTGACCAACACACACTGTACTGTACAGCCAGGCGACTAGCTCTATCAGTGACCAACACACACTGTACAGCCAGGCGATTAGCTCTATCAGCGACCAACACACACTGTACAGCCAGGCTACTAGCTCTATCAGTGACCAACACACACTGTACAGCCAGGCGACTAGCTCTATCAGTGACCAACACACACTGTACAGCCAGGCGACTAGCTCTATCAGTGACCAACACACAATGTACTGTACAGCCAGGCGACTAGCTCTATCAGTGACCAACACACACTGTACAGCCAGGCGACTAGCTCTATCAGTGACCAACACACAATGTACTGTACAGCCAGGCGACTAGCTCTATCAGTGACCAACACACACTGTACTGTACAGCCAGGCGACTAGCTCTATCAGTGACCAACACACAATGTACTGTACAGCCAGGCGACTAGCTCTATCAGTGACCAACACACACTGTACTGTACAGCCAGGCGACTAGCTCTATCAGTGACCAACACACAATGTACTGTACAGCCAGGCGACTAGCTCTATCAGTGACCAACACACACTGTACAGCCAGGCGACTAGCTCTATCAGTGACCAACACACACTGTACAGCCAGGCGACTAGCTCTATCAGTGACCAACACACAATGTACTGTACAGCCAGGCGACTAGCTCTATCAGTGACCAACACACACTGTACAGCCAGGCGACTAGCTCTATCAGTGACCAACACACACTGTACTGTACAGCCAGGCGACTAGCTCTATCAGTGACCAACACACACAGTACTGTACAGCCAGGCGACTAGCTCTATCAGTGACCAACACACACTGTACAGCCAGGCGACTAGCTCTATCAGTGACCAACACACACTGTACTGTACAGCCAGGCTACTAGCTCTATCAGTGACCAACACACACAGTACTGTACAGCCAGGCGACTAGCTCTATCAGTGACCAACACACACTGTACTGTACAGCCAGGCGACTAGCTCTATCAGTGACCAACACACACTGTACAGCCAGGCGACTAGCTCTATCAGTGACCAACACACACTGTACTGTACAGCCAGGCTACTAGCTCTATCAGTGACCAACACACACTGTACTGTACAGCCAGGCGACTAGCTCTATCAGTGACCAACACACACTGTACTGTACAGCCAGGCGACTAGCTCTATCAGTGACCAACACACACTGTACTGTACAGCCAGGCGACTAGCTCTATCAGTGACCAACACACACTGTACTGTACAGCCAGGCTACTAGCTCTATCAGTGACCAACACACACTGTACTGTACAGCCAGGCGACTAGCTCTATCAGTGACCAACACACACTGTACTGTACAGCCAGGCGACTAGCTCTATCAGTGACCAACACACACTGTACAGCCAGGCGACTAGCTCTATCAGTGACCAACACACACTGTACTGTACAGCCAGGCGACTAGCTCTATCAGTGACCAACACACACTGTACAGCCAGGCGATTAGCTCTATCAGCGACCAACACACACTGTACAGCCAGGCGACTAGCTCTATCAGTGACCAACACACACTGTACTGTACAGCCAGGCGACTAGCTCTATCAGTGACCAACACACACTGTACTGTACAGCCAGGCGACTAGCTCTATCAGTGACCAACACACACTGTACAGCCAGGCGATTAGCTCTATCAGCGACCAACACACACTGTACAGCCAGGCTACTAGCTCTATCAGTGACCAACACACACTGTACAGCCAGGCGACTAGCTCTATCAGTGACCAACACACAATGTACAGCCAGGCGACTAGCTCTATCAGTGACCAACACACACTGTACTGTACAGCCAGGCGACTAGCTCTATCAGTGACCAACACACACTGTACAGTCAGGCGACTAGCTCTATCAGTGACCAACACACACTGTACTGTACAGCCAGGCGACTAGCTCTATCAGTGACCAACACACAATGTACTGTACAGCCAGGCGACTAGCTCTATCAGTGACCAACACACACTGTACTGTACAGCCAGGCGACTAGCTCTATCAGTGACCAACACACAATGTACTGTACAGCCAGGCGACTAGCTCTATCAGTGACCAACACACACTGTACAGCCAGGCGACTAGCTCTATCAGTGACCAACACACAATGTACTGTACAGCCAGGCGACTAGCTCTATCAGTGACCAACACACACTGTACAGCCAGGCTACTAGCTCTATCAGTGACCAACACACACTGTACTGTACAGCCAGGCGACTAGCTCTATCAGTGACCAACACACACTGTACTGTACAGCCAGGCGACTAGCTCTATCAGTGACCAACACACACTGTACAGCCAGGCGACTAGCTCTATCAGTGACCAACACACACTGTACTGTACAGCCAGGCTACTAGCTCTATCAGTGACCAACACACACTGTACTGTACAGCCAGGCTACTAGCTCTATCAGTGACCAACACACACAGTACTGTACAGCCAGGCGACTAGCTCTATCAGTGACCAACACACACTGTACTGTACAGCCAGGCGACTAGCTCTATCAGTGACCAACACACACTGTACAGCCAGGCGACTAGCTCTATCAGTGACCAACACACACTGTACTGTACAGCCAGGCTACTAGCTCTATCAGTGACCAACACACACTGTACTGTACAGCCAGGCGACTAGCTCTATCAGTGACCAACACACACTGTACTGTACAGCCAGGCGACTAGCTCTATCAGTGACCAACACACACTGTACTGTACAGCCAGGCGACTAGCTCTATCAGTGACCAACACACACTGTACAGCCAGGCGACTAGCTCTATCAGTGACCAACACACACTGTACTGTACAGCCAGGCGACTAGCTCTATCAGTGACCAACACACAATGTACTGTACAGCCAGGCGACTAGCTCTATCAGTGACCAACACACACTGTACAGCCAGGCGACTAGCTCTATCAGTGACCAACACACAATGTACTGTACAGCCAGGCGACTAGCTCTATCAGTGACCAACACACACTGTACTGTACAGCCAGGCGACTAGCTCTATCAGTGACCAACACACAATGTACTGTACAGCCAGGCGACTAGCTCTATCAGTGACCAACACACACTGTACTGTACAGCCAGGCGACTAGCTCTATCAGTGACCAACACACAATGTACTGTACAGCCAGGCGACTAGCTCTATCAGTGACCAACACACACTGTACAGCCAGGCGACTAGCTCTATCAGTGACCAACACACACTGTACAGCCAGGCGACTAGCTCTATCAGTGACCAACACACAATGTACTGTACAGCCAGGCGACTAGCTCTATCAGTGACCAACACACACTGTACAGCCAGGCGACTAGCTCTATCAGTGACCAACACACACAGTACTGTACAGCCAGGCGACTAGCTCTATCAGTGACCAACACACACTGTACTGTACAGCCAGGCGACTAGCTCTATCAGTGACCAACACACACTGTACAGCCAGGCGACTAGCTCTATCAGTGACCAACACACACTGTACTGTACAGCCAGGCTACTAGCTCTATCAGTGACCAACACACACTGTACTGTACAGCCAGGCGACTAGCTCTATCAGTGACCAACACACACTGTACTGTACAGCCAGGCGACTAGCTCTATCAGTGACCAACACACACTGTACTGTACAGCCAGGCGACTAGCTCTATCAGTGACCAACACACACTGTACTGTACAGCCAGGCTACTAGCTCTATCAGTGACCAACACACACAGTACTGTACAGCCAGGCGACTAGCTCTATCAGTGACCAACACACACTGTACTGTACAGCCAGGCGACTAGCTCTATCAGTGACCAACACACACTGTACAGCCAGGCGACTAGCTCTATCAGTGACCAACACACACTGTACTGTACAGCCAGGCGACTAGCTCTATCAGTGACCAACACACACTGTACAGCCAGGCGATTAGCTCTATCAGCGACCAACACACACTGTACAGCCAGGCGACTAGCTCTATCAGTGACCAACACACACTGTACTGTATAGCCAGGCGACTAGCTCTATCAGTGACCAACACACACTGTACAGCCAGGCGATTAGCTCTATCAGCGACCAACACACACTGTACAGCCAGGCTACTAGCTCTATCAGTGACCAACACACACTGTACAGCCAGGCGACTAGCTCTATCAGTGACCAACACACAATGTACAGCCAGGCGACTAGCTCTATCAGTGACCAACACACACTGTACTGTACAGCCAGGCGACTAGCTCTATCAGTGACCAACACACACTGTACAGTCAGGCGACTAGCTCTATCAGTGACCAACACACACTGTACTGTACAGCCAGGCGACTAGCTCTATCAGTGACCAACACACAATGTACTGTACAGCCAGGCGACTAGCTCTATCAGTGACCAACACACACTGTACTGTACAGCCAGGCGACTAGCTCTATCAGTGACCAACACACAATGTACTGTACAGCCAGGCGACTAGCTCTATCAGTGACCAACACACACTGTACAGCCAGGCGACTAGCTCTATCAGTGACCAACACACAATGTACTGTACAGCCAGGCGACTAGCTCTATCAGTGACCAACACACACTGTACAGCCAGGCGACTAGCTCTATCAGTGACCAACACACACTGTACAGCCAGGCGACTAGCTCTATCAGTGACCAACACACACTGTACAGCCAGGCGACTAGCTCTATCAGTGACCAACACACACTGTACTGTACAGCCAGGCGACTAGCTCTATCAGTGACCAACACACACTGTACAGCCATGCGATTAGCTCTATCAGCGACCAACACACACTGTACAGCCAGGCGACTAGCTCTATCAGTGACCAACACACACTGTACTGTACAGCCAGGCGACTAGCTCTATCAGTGACCAACACACACTGTACTGTACAGCCAGGCGACTAGCTCTATCAGTGACCAACACACACTGTACAGCCAGGCGATTAGCTCTATCAGCGACCAACACACACTGTACAGCCAGGCTACTAGCTCTATCAATGGGTCTGGTTTCCCCTAAAGCATCTTAAGACTCTCTCTTTGCTTACAGCAGACACGTATCGGCTGTATAGGCTTCCGTACGTGAGGCATGACATCTCCCCTGACCATCTGACTTATTACTGCAGTCACATTGTTTACTGTTATATACATATGTATGTATTTTTGGAGATAGGCCTAGGGTCTATGGATGTTTTGCTGCAAGGCCTTCTGTGCCTGTGATAGAGACAGAGGTCTATGTCTGTCTGAGTTACATAGGACTACAGTTGTACTGGTAGAGATATCATACTGTCTGAGTTACATAGGACTACAGTTGTACTGGTAGAGATATCATACTGCCTGAGTTACATAGGACTACAGTTGTACTGGTAGAGATATCTTACTGTCTGAGTTACATAGGACTACAGTTGTACTGGTAGAGATATCTTACTGTCTGTCTGAGTTACATAGGACTACAGTTGTACTGGTAGAGATATCTTACTGTCTGTCTGAGTTACATAGGACTACAGTTGTACTGGTAGAGATATCTTACTGTCTGTCTGAGTTACATAGGACTACAGTTGTACTGGTAGAGATATCTTACTGTCTGAGTTACATAGGACTACAGTTGTACTGGTAGAGATATCTTACTGTCTGTCTGAGTTACATAGGACTACAGTTGTACTGGTAGAGATATCTTACTGTCTGAGTTACATAGGACTACAGTTGTACTGGTAGAGATATCTTACTTCCTGTCCGGCCAGAACATAAACCGACTCTAGCGTGTTAACATCAGGGCCTACAGCTGGAGAGGAACTTCCCAGCCTTCATAGTGGGATCTTTAGGTTCATAGACGAGGAATATTGTGCTGATGTTATCTCTGTTGGTTACTATCTCCTAATGCCTGTGTTCTGTCCTCCTTCGTCAGAGAAAAGAAACAGAAAATCCAAGATATTCGGAAAAACGTGAAGGATGCCATAGTGGTGAGTAGGCTAGCATTAATCTGTGTTCTGTTTTAAGTAAACACGTGGTTTACCAGGTTTATCTGTGTGTACCAAATACCACCCTATTCCCTATATATATATATATATCCAAGGAGACTGGTCCTCCCGACTAATAGGGAGTTGTTGTTCCTGGCCGCCGTACACCGTCTCAAAAGCGGTTAGCTCCAAGGAGTACAGGCCGGGTCAAGGGATCCATCGAAGTACAGTTTTACCCCGTCTTCCATCACCGACATGTAGCGTTCCGAAGGGCCCGTTATATGTATATATATATAGTGCATTACTGTTGACCGTAATCCAGGGCACTGGGGAATAAGGGACCATTTAGGATGCATCCTCAGATGGGACACCCTAATCCTATTTCCCTTAATCGCTTATGAGCTCATTTGGCCTGTATTTATCCATCTTAACGGCGGTGCGTTTCTCCTCTTTCTAGACGATAGTGTCAGCGATGAGCACCTTGATACCCCCAGTCACTCTAGCCAACCCCGAAGACCGGTTCAGAATCGAGTACATCGAAAGCATAGCTCCTCTCTCGGACTTTGACTACACACAGGTAAGATGGCCGTTTAGGTTTTATTCAGGTGTGTGTGTGAGCCTGGTGTGGTCAACAGTTGTTATTTTATTAAAAAAAATATATATATATGTTGACTCATTTTTCCTCGGGAGGCTCTGTGGTCAACAGTTGTGATGGTCCACAGTTGTGATGGTCATCAGTTGTGATGGTCCACAGTTGTGATGGTCCACAGTTGTGATGGTCCACAGTTGTGATGGGCCACAGTTGTGATGGTCCACAGTTGTGATGGTCCACAGTTGTGATGGTCAACTATGCACAGTAACTTAGAATAATTAATTTTGTACAGTTATTATCAATGCCATTTTGTTTGTCATTTATTTTCCATTTTTTTTTAAATAGTCTTTGCTACTAGCGCTATAATTTAGCTGTGAGGAAAGATTGGAAATGTTGTTGAACTTTTGATCGTCCTTAATCAACAAAAATATAACAGATTAAATATAAAACTAAAAAAAAGATCTAAACTTTTGTCAGTTTATCGATGGGAGTTGCCTCTCTGTTTTAGTTCCCCACGGACGTGTCCTAAAGGGACCCTATTTCCTACATAGGGCACTACATTTGACCTGGGCCAATAGGGCTGTAGGTCAAAAGTAGTGCACTCTATAGGGAATAGGTCGCCCCTTTAGGACACACATCTGCTGTGTTTTGATCCGGGCTCTGATAGGGTCTTGTCACACGACCAAATGGAATAGGCTAAACGGCATGTTTTTCCATGTCCTCTTTCAGTCGCTGCAGTGTTGTGAATCACCAGGTGTTTCTGTACTGGTTGCCAACCTGAGACGGGGCAGGACTGTAGCAGGTGATGTCCGTTTTAAAGCTGTGGTCACGGGGTCACGGATATACTGTATTAAGACTTGCACAGGTTCTCAGTTGATTCCTGTCAGGGGAACAGAGGGTTAGGCCTGGTTCCTGTCAGGGGAACAGGGGGTTAGGCCTGGTTCCTGTCAGGGGAACAGAGGGTTAGGTCTGGTTCCTGTCAGGGGAACAGAGGGTTAGGTCTGGTTCCTGTCAGGGGAACAGAGGGTTAGGTCTGGTTCCTGTCAGGGGAACAGAGGGTTAGGTCTGGTTCCTGTCAGGGGAACAGAGGGTTAGGCCTGGTTCCTGGGGTTAGGCCTGGTTCCTGTCAGGGGAACAGAGGGTTAGGCCTGGTTCCTGTCAGGGGAACAGAGGGTTAGGCCTGGTTCCTGTCAGGGGAACAGAGGGTTAGGCCTGGTTCCTGTCAGCGGAACAGAGGGTTAGGCCTGGTTCCTGGGGTTAGGCCTGGTTTGAATGGCGGTAACCCGGTTACTGAGATTTACCGCCAAAAAACCACTCCCGTTTCCCGGGATAAATAACTACGAGATACTGATTTAAATGTATTTATATGAACAGTATGGCCTGAAAATGGAACTGGTCAATTATGTGATGTCTAAATCTGTCTTCTCTATGGTCTCTGAATCAACGCTCAGGGTGGGGGACAGACTCCCCGTCTCGGGGTGGGGGACAGACTGCCCGTCTCGGGGTGAGGGACAGACTCCCCGTCTCGGGGTGAGGGACAGACTGCCCGTCTCGGGGTGGGGGACAGACTGCCCGTCTCAGGGTGGGGGACAGACTGCCCGTCTCGGGGTGGGGGACAGACTGCCCGTCTCGGGGTGGGGGACAGACTGCCCGTCTCGGGGTGGGGGACAGACTGCCCGTCTCGGGGTGAGGGACAGACTGCCCGTCTCGGGGTGAGGGACAGACTGCCCGTCTCGGGGGTGAGGGACAGACTGCCCGTCTCGGGGGTGAGGGACAGACTGCCCGTCTCGGGGGTGAGGGACAGACTGCCCGTCTCGGGGGTGAGGGACAGACTCCCCGTCTCGGGGTGAGGGACAGACTGCCCGTCTCGGGGTGGGGGACAGACTGCCCGTCTCGGGGTGGGGGACAGACTGCCCGTCTCGGGGTGGGGGACAGACTGCCCGTCTCGGGGTGAGGGACAGACTGCCCGTCTCGGGGGTGAGGGACAGACTGCCCGTCTCGGGGGTGAGGGACAGACTGCCCGTCTCGGGGGTGAGGGACAGACTGCCCGTCTCGGGGGTGAGGGACAGACTGCCCGTCTCGGGGGTGAGGGACAGACTGCCCGTCTCGGGGGTGAGGGACAGACTGCCCGTCTCGGGGGTGAGGGACAGACTGCCCGTCTCGGGGGTGAGGGACAGACTGCCCGTCTCGGGGGTGAGGGACAGACTGCCCGTCTCGGGGGTGAGGGACAGACTGCCCGTCTCGGGGGTGAGGGACAGACTGCCCGTCTCGGGGGTGAGGGACAGACTCCCCGTCTCGGGGGTGAGGGACAGACTCCCCGTCTCGGGGGTGAGGGACAGACTGCAATCTAATTTTATGATTAAAAATGTAGTTTTACGGGTGGACTGAGGTAGGGAAGGGACTAGGGGGTTGGGTGGATGTGTCGTGTGGCGGGAGGAAGGGTGTTTGGGATATGGTAAAATATTTGTACTTACATTGATGTCCATTTTGTAAAACTTGAATAAAAATATATACATTAAAAAGTATAGTTTTACGTGAACCCATTGACCCCTCTGTTTACAGGGGCATAGATTGCATTTTGTTGTTGTTGCAGAAACTGTGTATTCAACTATATAACAACCAGGACAAGCACAAATACACTGTATCTAGTAAATGATATTTAGAAAAGTTTGACAGAGGTCACATAGAATAAATTGGATCCAAAACGATGGATTGCAGCACCCAAGGAAGCAGTTCCACAGGACAAATGGCTGACGGGATGCTGATACCGACTCGATGTAGTCAGAGGTACACTCACCTCCATTGAGATGTATACTGTGAGGTTAAGTCAGCTATGGGAGGGCCAGTGTGTGTCTCTCTCTCTCGGTCTTCTCTGTCTCTCTATGTGACTGGTCCTGTCTCTCTGTGTGTGTGACTGGTCCTGTCTCTCTGTGTGTGTGACTGGTCCTGTCTCTCTGTGTGTGTGACTGGTCCTCTGTCTCTGTGTGTGTGACTGGTCCTGTCTCTCTGTGTGTGTGACTGGTCCTGTCTCTCTGTGTGTGTGACTGGTCCTGTCTCTGTGTGTGTGTGACTGGTCCTCTGTCTCTGTGTGTGTGACTGGTCCTCTGTCTCTGTGTGTGTGACTGGTCCTGTCTCTCTGTGTGTGTGACTGGTCCTCTGTCTCTGTGTGTGTGACTGGTCCTGTCTCTCTGTGTGTGTGACTGGTCCTGTCTCTCTGTGTGTGTGACTGGTCCTCTGTCTCTGTGTGTGTGTGACTGGTCCTGTCTCTCTGTGTGTGTGACTGGTCCTGTCTCTCTGTGTGTGTGACTGGTCCTGTCTCTGTGTGTGTGACTGGTCCTGTCTCTGTGTGTGTGACTGGTCCTGTCTCTGTGTGTGTGACTGGTCCTGTCTCTGTGTGTGTGTGACTGGTCCTGTCTCTCTGTGTGTGTGACTGGTCCTGTCTCTCTGTGTGTGTGACTGGTCCTGTCTCTCTGTGTGTGTGACTGGTCCTGTCTCTCTGTGTGTGTGACTGGTCCTGTCTCTCTGTGTGTGTGACTGGTCCTCTGTCTCTGTGTGTGTGACTGGTCCTCTGTCTCTGTGTGTGTGACTGGTCCTCTGTCTCTGTGTGTGTGACTGGTCCTCTGTCTCTGTGTGTGTGACTGGTCCTCTGTCTCTGTGTGTGTGACTGGTCCTGTCTCTCTGTGTGTGTGACTGGTCCTCTGTCTCTGTGTGTGTGACTGGTCCTCTGTCTCTGTGTGTGTGACTGGTCCTCTGTCTCTCTGTGTGTGTGACTGGTCCTCTGTCTCTGTGTGTGTGACTGGTCCTCTGTCTCTGTGTGTGTGACTGGTCCTGTCTCTGTGTGTGTGACTGGTCCTGTCTCTGTGTGTGTGACTGGTCCTGTCTCTGTGTGTGTGACTGGTCCTGTCTCTGTGTGTGTGTGACTGGTCCTGTCTCTCTCTGTGTGTGTGTGACTGGTCCTGTCTCTCTCTGTGTGTGTGTGACTGGTCCTGTCTCTCTCTCTGTGTGTGTGTGTGACTGGTCCTGTCTCTCTCTCTGTGTGTGTGTGTGTGACTGGTCCTGTCTCTCTCTCTGTGTGTGTGTGTGACTGGTCCTGTCTCTCTCTCTCTGTGTGTGTGTGACTGGTCCTGTCTCTCTCTCTGTGTGTGTGTGTGACTGGTCCTGTCTCTCTCTCTGTGTGTGTGTGTGACTGGTCCTGTCTCTCTCTCTGTGTGTGTGTGTGACTGGTCCTGTCTCTCTCTCTGTGTGTGTGTGTGACTGGTCCTGTCTCTCTCTCTGTGTGTGTGTGTGACTGGTCCTGTCTCTCTCTCTGTGTGTGTGTGTGTGACCGGTCCTGTCTCTCTGTGTGTGTGTGACTGGTCCTGTCTCTCTGTGTGTGTGTGTGACTGGTCCTGTCTCTCTGTGTGTGTGTGTGACTGGTCCTGTCTCTCTGTGTGTGTGTGTGACTGGTCCTGTCTCTCTGTGTGTGTGTGTGACTGGTCCTGTCTCTCTGTGTGTGTGTGTGACTGGTCCTGTCTCTCTGTGTGTGTGTGTGACTGGTCCTGTCTCTCTGTGTGTGTGTGTGACTGGTCCTGTCTCTCTCTGTGTGACTGGTCCTGTTTCTCTCTGTGTGTGTGTGACTGGTCCTGTCTCTCTGTGTGTGTGTGACTGGTCCTGTCTCTCTGTGTGTGTGTGACTGGTCCTGTCTCTGTGTGTGTGTGACTGGTCCTGTCTCTGTGTGTGTGTGACTGGACCTGTCTCTGTGTGTGACTGGTCCTGTCTCTATGTGTGTGTGTGTGTGTGACTGGTCCTGTCTCTCTGTGTGACTGGTCCTGTCTCTCTGTGTGTGACTGGTCATGTCTCTCTGTGTGAGCTAGTGGCCCTGCCGTGGGGGATAGAGACAGGCCAGTTCCCAGACCTAGCTGAACAACATGTCTCTGTGTTTAGTGTGTCCCAGCTTGTCATCATCCTCATCACCACATCACTTAGCTCAGGCCTCGGTGGCACCACTACATTGTCACCTAGTGCCACCGGGGTTCATATCCACAGAAAAAGATACTTCTCAGGCTCTCTCACAATGCTGGTCACCCTTTCCTTTCAGACGGTGCTTGAATCTGATCGCTTTCCTCCCAATGTACTGCCCTCAGCTTTAGGCTACGGAAGTTGTCCCGCTAGCTAGAATAAAAAATTCTTAAGGCTAGGCGTCCCGCTAGCGGGACAACTTCCGGTGAAACTGGAGGGCGATCAATTCAAATAAATAATCATAAAAATTATGGATATTAAACATTTAGGTACATATAAGGGTCTTATATTGGTTGAAAGCTTAAATTCTTGTAAATCTAACTGCACTGTCCGATTTACAGTATCTATTACATTGAAAACATGTCATGCGATTGTTTGAGGATGGCGATTCACAAATAGCGATTAAATATTCACGTACTTTTTGAAAATCTTCCTCTGATTTGTCATCCAAAGGGTCCCAGCTATAACATGTAGTGTCGTTTTGTTAGTTAAAATCCTTCTTTATATCCCAAAAAGTCTGTTTAGTTGGCACCATCGATTTGAGTAATCCACTCGTTCAACATGCAGAGAAAGGAATCTGAAAATCTACCCCTAAACTTTGTTTCAACAAGTCAGAAACGTTTCTATTTACTCCCCAGACACCCTAAAATGTAATCAAACTATAATATTTCTTACGGAAAGAAATATGTTCAATAGGAAACCGATTTTAGCAGGTGCGTCCTGTCTTCATGGCGCGCGCAAACACACATTTCCAAGAATGTGTCCCTGTACGAAAACTGATATTGCTTATTCGTTTTGGAGGTTACAAGCCTGAAACCTTGAATGTAGACTGCTGACACCCTGTGAAAGCCATAGGAATTGCATCCAGGGAGCTAATTTTCAGTATGTCCTAACACGGAACCCGAACCGGCTGTGCGCGTACGCCATCGTGCATACATTTATTTTGTCCCCCCACACCAAACGCGATCACGACACGCAGGTTAAAATATTTAAAAAAAACTCTGAACCAATGACATTAATTTGGGGACAGGTCGAAAAGCATTAAACATTTATGGCAATTTAGCTAGTTAGCTTGCACTTGCTAGCTAATTTGTCCTATTTAGCTAGCTTGCTGTTGCTAGCTAATTTGTTCTGGGATATAAACATTGAGTTGTTATTTTACCTGAAATGCACAATGTCCTCTACTCTGACACTTAATCCACACTAAAACGGTCAACCGACTCGTTTCTAGTCATCTCTCCTCCTTCTAGGCTTTTTCTTCTTTGAACTTATATGATGATTTGCTACTAAACTTTCATAGTATTACCACGACGACCGACAACACAGTTCGTCTTTCAATCGCCCACGTGGGTATAACCAATGAGGAGATGGCACGTGGGTATCTGCTTCTATAAACCAATGAGGAGATGGGAGAGGCAGGACTTGCAGTGTGATCTGCGTCACATAGAACTGATTTCTATTTTAGCCCTTGGCAACGCAGACGCACGTGAGCAGTGTGGGTACAATAATTTAATAATATAGATTTCTAAATTTGTTTTACAACGCGAGTGGTGTAGTCAGGGTATTATACTTGCCATTCTAAGAGGATGGTCTCTCAATTTTTTTTTATTCTAGTTGGTTTTTCTTTGGATTTTCCCCTACCATATCGATTGTTATACTCCCCTATATTATTTTTTACATTTCTACAAACTTCAAAGTGTTTTCTTTCCAATGGTACCAATTATATGCATATCCTCGCTTCAGGGCCTGAGCAACAGGCAGTGTAGTTTGGGCACGTCATTCAGGCGGAAATTGAGAAAAATGGGTCTAGCCCTAAGAAGCTAGGTAGGCTTAGATAGGCTTCAACATACAAATACAGTTCATGAGTATGTTGAACTTCATATACGTAATCAGGATTTTAGGTGGACATATGTTCTCTCAACATGGACAAATGATTTAATGTATTCAAAGTAACTTAGATGTTAACCTCCCACGTTGTAATCTCAAGTAAACGTTTATGGAACTATTGAATGTGGGCTCGGTTCCCTCCACTTTGAAGGAAGTATGTAGGCTCGGTTCCCTCCACTTTGAAGGAAGTATGTAGGCTCGGTTCCCTCCACTTTGAAGGAAGTATGTAGGCTCGGTTCCCTCCACTTTGAAGGAAGTATGTAGGCTCGGTTCCCTCCACTTTGAAGGAAGTATGTAGGCTCGGTTCCCTCCACTTTGAAGGAAGTATGTAGGCTAGGTTCCCTCCACTTTGAAGGAAGTATGTAGGCTAGGTTCCCTCCACTTTGAAGGAAGTATGTAGGCTAGGTTCCCTCCACTTTGAAGGAAGTATTTAGGCTCGGTTCCCTCCACTTTGAAGGAAGTATGTAGGCTCGGTTCCCTCCACTTTGAAGGAAGTATGTAGGCTCGGTTCCCTCCACTTTGAAGGAAGTATGTAGGCTCGGTTCCCTCCACTTTGAAGGAAGTATGTAGGCTCGGTTCCCTCCACTTTGAAGGAAGTATGTAGGCTCGGTTCCCTCCACTTTGAAGGAAGTATGTAGGCTCGGTTCCCTCTACTTTGAAGGAAGTATGTAGGCTCGGTTCCCTCCACTTTGAAGGAAGTATGTAGGCTCGGTTCCCTCCACTTTGAAGGAAGTATGTAGGCTCGGTTCCCTCCACTTTGAAGGAAGTATGTAGGCTCGGTTCCCTCCACTTTGAAGGAAGTATTTAAGCTCGGTTCCCTCCACTTTGAAGGAAGTATTTAGGCTCGGTTCCCTCCACTTTGAAGGAAGTATGTAGGCTCGGTTCCCTCCACTTTGAAGGAAGTATGTAGGCTCGGTTCCCTCCACTTTGAAGGAAGTATGTAGGCTCGGTTCCCTCCACTTTGAAGGAAGTATGTAGGCTCGGTTCCCTCCACTTTGAAGGAAGTATGTAGGCTCGGTTCCCTCCACTTTGAAGGAAGTATGTAGGCTCGGTTCCCTCCACTTTGAAGGAAGTATGTAGGCTCGGTTCCCTCCACTTTGAAGGAAGTATGTAGGCTCGGTTCCCTCCACTTTGAAGGAAGTATGTAGGCTCGGTTCCCTCCACTTTGAAGGAAGTATGTAGGCTCGGTTCCCTCCACTTTGAAGGAAGTATGTAGGCTCGGTTCCCTCCACTTTGAAGGAAGTATTTAAGCTCGGTTCCCTCCACTTTGAAGGAAGTATTTAAGCTCGGTTCCCTCTACTTTTGAAGGAAGTATTTAAGCTAGGTTCCCTCCACTTTTGAAGGAAGTATGTTATATCTGTTTAACACTGATTCATAAAACATCTATACATTTAATGATTAACAGTCTTCTAACTAAACTAGTCCTCTATACCAGGCGGTGTCCGAGGAAGACTCCAGCCACCCAAGCCGCCATAGACTGTTCTCTCTATCTATAAACTAGTCCTCTATACCAGACGGTGTCAGAGGAAGACTCCAGCCACCCAAGCCATAGACTGTTCTCTCTGTCTATAAACTAGTCCTCTATACCAGGCGGTGTCAGAGGACGACTCCAGCCACCCAAGCCATAGACTGCTCCCTCTGTCTATAAACTAGTCCTCTATACCAGGCGGTGTCAGAGGAAGACTCCAGCCACCCAAGCCATAGACTTTTCTCTCTGTCTATAAACTAGTCCTCTATACCAGGCGGTGTCAGAGGAAGGCTCCAGCCACCCAAGCCATAGACTGTTCTCTCTATCTATAAACTAGTCCTCTATACCAGACGGTGTCAGAGGAAGACTCCAGCCACCCAAGCCATAGACTGTTCTCTCTGTCTATAAACTAGTCCTCTATACCAGGCGGTGTTAGAGGAAGACTCCAGCCACCCAAGCCATAGACTGTTCTCTCTGTCTATAAACTAGTCCTCTATACCAGGCGGTGTCAGAGGAAGACTCCAGCCACCCAAGCCATAGACTGTTCTCTCTATCTATAAACTAGTCCTCTATACCAGGCGGTGTTAGAGGAAGACTCCAGCCACCCAAGCCGCCATAGACTGTTCTCTCTATCTATAAACTAGTCCTCTATACCAGGCGGTGTCAGAGGAAGACTCCAGCCACCCAAGCCATAGACTTTTCTCTCTGTCTATAAACTAGTCCTCTATACCAGGCGGTGTCAGAGGAAGACTCCAGCCACCCAAGCCATAGACTTTTCTCTCTGTCTATAAACTAGTCCTCTATACCAGGCGGTGTCAGAGGAAGACTCCAGCCACCCAAGCCATAGACTTTTCTCTCTGTATGTAGCCAAGTTATCGTTACTCATTGTGGATTCATTATTGCTTGTTTTACTTTTCAAAATGTATTTTTTCTCTCTGCATTGTTGGGAAGGGCCCGTAAGCATTTCACTGTTAGTCTAATCTGTTTGCGAAGCATGTGATGAATGAAATTAGATGTGATTTAATGATTTAGTTCATTCAATGTACCTATAAACCCTTTATAATGTTTACTATTTTATTAACTATAAACTATTTAAATTATAGTTTAAGTGTATCCATTAATCTTTGATACTTGTGCAGTTTGGTGGATCAAGGAAGATGGTCTTGAACAGTCGCTCTCTCTCTGTCGCTTTGTCTCTCTCTCTGTCTCTCTGTGTTTCTCTCTCTGTCTCTGTCTCTCTGTCTGTCTGTGTCTCTGTCTCGCTCTCTCTCTCTCAGCTACATTTGTCTGTAGTTTTCTTTAACTGGTGTAACACAGTGTGTCTGTGTGTGCTCAAGCACGTGCTCTGTGTGACTGTTATCTAATGTAGATCTTTTGCAATCTAATAAAAGTAGGGAGGATGGCTATCATGGGTTTCTGTAGGGCTGGCTGACTGACTGACTGACTGGCTGGTTGGCTTGCTGGCTGGTTGGTTGGGTGATTCTCATGAAACCAGTTTTAAACATGTCTGTACCAAATTGAGTTACAAAACCACGATGCATCTGCAAAACTCAACTCAGTCATACTGAGGACTAAAATGTCTGGCAAAGAGTCTTATTTGAAATACATTTTCACGCCAAATTCTCATTACTGCAATGCATCCGGATTAAATTCTCAGGTAATTTTATACAATTTTAATTGAGAAAAAAAACAAATTTATTTGAATAAAACACGGTTTAGTTTGTCCATAAATCCTAAAAATGTTTTTTACAGGAACTAGTTGAAGTTTACATTAAACTATACTATTTATTACGTACAAACAGTGTCTATAGAGGTGTCTCATTACCGTAACACTTTTTCTAGTTCCTGTAAAAACTCCAATTAGTTTTTAAATAAAGTTTTATTCTCCCATGATGCATCATCTAGAGTAGTAGACGTTTATTCTCTGCTGTCTTCAGAATGAGGTTCTTATTCTCCAACACCCCCTTTACCCCACCTGGTCTTCTCATTACCGAAACGACTTAAAAGCTCAAATTGGGGATAAAGTTTAGATTTTTTAGTCATTTCATATTTACATTTTTAATATTTGTATTTTCAGTGTTACTCAGGCATTTTCGTTAGGGGAGCAATGTTATAAAAATATACATTTGTTATAACTTTTTTTTTGACTGTTGAGGTAATGGGAATTTTGTGGAAATTGTGGTAAAATGCAAACTATCTGATTAAAAAATATAAATAAAGATCCAAATCTCAGTGATCCAAGAGGAAATTTCATGAAAAATGACACTTGAGAATTGTTTGGTAAAATTTCAGTTTTGTTGACCCGTGTTCGATGCCGGCCACGGTCTCCAGGAGACCCATGAGGCGATGCACGGTTGTCCGGGGAGGGTTTGGCCGGCCGGGATGTCCTTGTCCCATCACACTCTGGCGACTCCTGTGGCGGGCCCGCTGACACGGTTGCAAGGTGTATGGTGTTTCCTCCAACCCATGGGTGCGGCTAGCTTCCGAGTTGGGCGAGCGGTGTGTCGAGAGGCAGTGCGGCTTGGTTGTGTTTCGGAGGACGCGCGGCTCTCGACCTTCGCCTTTCCTGAGTCCGTACAGGAGTTGCAGTGATGGGACCAGACTGTAACTACCAATTTCACAAAATGGGGGAGAAAAAGGTGTAAAATAAATAAAAACGTTTCATGAGACCCGGCTGGCTGTTCCCAATAAACCGAAGGTTATCTGCCTAAATGACTACTGCTCCGAAGCACTCATTTCTGATGAATGAAGTGCTTTGAATTCCTCAGATCCTCAAAAAGTTATACAGCTGCACCATCGAGAGGATCCTGACTGTTTGCATCACCGCCTGGTATGGCAACTGCTCGGCATCTGACCGTAAGGCGCTACAGAGGGTAGTGCGTACGGCCCAGTACATCACTGGGGCCAAGCTTCCTGCCATCCAGGACCTATATACTAGGCGGTGTCAGAGGAAGGCTCTAAAAATTGTCAGACTCCAGTCACCCAAGTCATTGACTGTCCTCTCTGCTATCGCACGGCAAGCGGTACCAGAGCGCCAAGTTTAGGACCAGAAGGCTCCATAACAGCTTCTACCCCCGCCATAAGACTCCTGAACAATTACTAAAAATATCAGAAAATGTGTTAATCCTATATTGTTTATCCGAGGGTTGCCTCGAACACAAGTTTTTTTGGCTTTGAAATTGGCCACTAGTGGGAACTAACACAACTGTCATTAACTTAATAATAACACATCTGATTGGCTTAAAATAAAACTGTAATGGATATAACAACCAGATTGATCAATCTGATTGAAACATTAAAAACAAAATATTGAATCCAAAGATTGAAGTTTGGCTTAATACTGTAAGTCCATTATAATTTCTACAAGGGATGGGAGTTTGAAATTATTTCACTTTTCAAATGGTATCGTAAGTCTTTTGTCTGATATTCGAAATACATGTGTTTTTTTTGTTAACTTAAGTTTTTAACCTGAGCACTGCTGCGAGCGGGAGAGAGGCTGGCACGCTATTGCATGAGATGGGAGCTAGCAGACGGAGGAGGAGAGAGAGACGGCCAAGGCAACTCGGCTACGACCTTGACTAGCTAACTTGTAGCAGCCACGATGTTATTTATCATCCAATATAACAGTGTCTGTCTTGTCTGGGGTAGCGTAGAGAAGCTAACTATCTAGCTGACAAGCTAGCCAACTATAGCTAGCTGACAAGCTAGCCAGCTATAGCTAGCTGACAAGCTAGCCAGCTATAGCTAGCTGACAAGCTAGCCAGCTATAGCTAGCTGACAAGCTAGCCAGCTATAGCTAGCTTGGCTAATTGAGGCCACACGCTGCGCTTTCTCGCCATTCAGATAAAAGTCTACTTGTTGGTTGCTCGTTGTATCCTACTCCTAATCATTTCGCTAACTTTTAATTACGTAAATGTATTCCATCTTGCATTGCATCAGTGAACTCTCACTCCACTTGTTACACATTGAGCCGGTTTGATTGGCCGACAAGCTACACCCCTGAAGGTCTGTTTATGTTTAGTTGTTTTATTAAATGACTCATTTGAAATGTCACGGTATATCCTTGTGTGTAACAATATTCCATGGATATTTTTTATACAATTTTGAAAAAAAACATTTTCAGTTTTAAAAATGTCAAAAAAGTATTTGAATTTTAATGTCCGTTCGGGTTTTCGAATAACTTTCCATCTAGTTCTAGACGTTCATGGGTGGCCTGGAGTTTTGTTTTAACCAAAATAAGAATTTTCCCGTAATATATCTATTTTTTTTGTTTAACCCGAACCTCCTGTGGGTTGGATTGAATGGGCTCGTATGTCGCCCACCCCTGCTGTAGCCTATGGCTCGTATGTCGCCCACCCCTGCTGTAGCCTATGGCTCGTATGTCGCCCACCCCTGCTGTAGCCTATGGCTCGTTATGTCGCCCACCCCTGCTGTAGCCTATGACTCGTATGTCGCCCCACCCCTGCTGTAGCCTATGGCTCGTATGTCGCCCACCCCTGCTGTAGCCTATGGCTCGTATGTCGCCCCACCCCTGCTGTAGCCTATGGCTCGTATGTCGCCCACCCCTGCTGTAGCCTATGGCTCGTATGTCGCCCACCCCTGCTGTAGCCCGTATGGCTCGTATGTCGCCCACCCCTGCTGTAGCCTATGGCTCGTATGTCGCCCACCCCTGCTGTAGCCTATGGCTCGTATGTCGCCCACCCCTGCTGTAGCCTATGGCTCGTATGTCGCCCACCCCTGCTGTAGCCTATGGCTCGTATGTCGCCCACCCCTGCTGTAGCCTATGGCTCGTATGTCGCCCACCCCTGCTGTAGCCCGTATGGCTCGTATGTCGCCCACCCCTGCTGTAGCCTATGGCTCGTATGTCGCCCACCCCTGCTGTAGCCTATGGCTCGTATGTCGCCCACCCCTGCTGTAGCCTATGGCTCGTATGTCGCCCACCCCTGCTGTAGCCTATGGCTCGTATGTCGCCCACCCCTGCTGTAGCCTATGGCTCGTATGTCGCCCACCCCTGCTGTAGCCTATGGCTCGTATGTCGCCCACCCCTGCTGTAGCCTATGGCTCGTATGTCGCCCACCCCTGCTGTAGCCTATGGCTCGTATGTCGCCCACCCCTGCTGTAGCCCGTATGGCTCGTATGTCGCCCACCCCTGCTGTAGCCTATGGCTCGTATGTCGCCCACCCCTGCTGTAGCCCGTATGGCTCGTATGTCGCCCACCCCTGCTGTAGCCTATGGCTCGTATGTCGCCCACCCCTGCTGTAGCCTATGGCTCGTATGTCGCCCACCCCTGCTGTAGCCTATGGCTCGTATGTCGCCCACCCCTGCTGTAGCCTATGGCTCGTATGTCGCCCACCCCTGCTGTAGCCCGTATGGCTCGTATGTCGCCCACCCCTGCTGTAGCCTATGGCTCGTATGTCGCCCACCCCTGCTGTAGCCTATGGCTCGTATGTCGCCCACCCCTGTGGCTTTCTCCAAGGGGAGAGGGGAGGTCACCCCAAACTGGGCCCTAGTATTGAAAAAGGATGATGTTGGAGATGAGCGGCAACAGTGAACTCTCTCTCTGTGTGATCAGTAGGTCTTTAGGGCACAGCAGCAACACTACATGTTTTCAGCAGCCCAATGTCACACGGCTCTGTGGAAAAGAGCCTACAGGAGTCAGACCTCTCTCTCTCCTCTCTTTCTCTCTCTCTCTGTCTCTCTCTTTCTCTCTCTCTCTGTCTCTCTCTTTCTCTCTCTCTTTCTCTGTCTCTCTCTCTCTCTTTCTCTGTCTCTCTCTCTCTCTTTCTCTGTCTCTTTCTCTGTCTCTTTCTCTGTCTCTTTCTCTGTCTCTTTCTCTGTCTCTTTCTCTGTCTCTCTCTCTCTGTCTCTTTCTCTGTCTCTCTCTCTCTGTCTCTCTCTCTGTCTCTCTCTCTCTGTCTCTCTCTCTGTCTCTCTCTCTCTTTCTCTCTCTCCCCCTTTCTCTCTCTTTCTCGTTCTTTCTTTCTCTCTCTTTCTCGTTCTTTCTCTCTCTCCCTTTCTCTCTCTTTCTCTCTCTCGCCCTCTCCATCACGTTCTCTCTTTCTGCTCTCTCTCTTTTTCTCCATTGCTTGTGTTCCTATAAACAACAGTTCTACAGGCTAGGCTTACTATATTTATTTCTCGACTTTCCTAATATTAAGCACATTGTTTCACTTCACAACAGGAGTATAAGCCAACCTAACTGGCATGAAAATGAACCGAAATTCAGTTTATTTTTCAGTTCTGACATCGGCATGAAAATGACCCATTTGTAAATAAAAACGAATTTCACACACATATTATTTTGTAGATGTAAAGACAAGATTAAATCAAGAATAGGCTGATGAGTGCCAATATTATCACTTGTGAATGACCCCCATCGCGTGTATGACCCCCACCGCGTGTATGACGCCCACCCGTGTGTATGACGCCCACCCGTGTGAATGACGCCCACCCGTGTGAATGACGCCCACCCGTGTGAATGACGCCCACCCGTGTGAATGACGCCCACCCGTGTGAATGACGCCCACCCGTGTGAATGACGCCCACCCGTGTGAATGACGCCCACCCGTGTGAATGACGCCCACCCGTGTGAATGACCCCCACCGCGTGTATGACCCCCACCGCGTGTATGACGCCCACCCGCGTGTATGACGCCCACCCGCGTGTATGACGCCCACCCGCGTGTATGACCCCCACCGCGTGTATGACCCCCACCGCGTGTATGACCCCCACCGCGTGTATGACGCCAGAAACATCCCGTGCCTTATTTTCTCTGCCGCTTTTTCAAATCATAGTAGCATCATGTAGCCTAGCCCATAACCCTATATGTATTGATAAGGTTGGTAGCATCATGTAGCCTAGCCCATAACCCTATATGTATTGATAAGGTTGGTAGCATCATGTAGCCTAGCCCATAGGCCTATATGTATTGATAAGGTTGGTAGCATCATGTAGCCTAGCCCATAGTCCTATATGTTTAGATAAGGTTAGTATCACACCTCATGTAGCCTAGCCCATAGTCCTATATGTTTAGATAAGGTTAGTATCACACCTCATGTAGCCTAGCCCATAGTCCTATATGTTTAGATACGGTTAGTATCACACCTCATGTAGCCTAGCCCATAGTCCTATATGTTTAGATAAGGTTAGTATCACACCTCATGTAGCCTAGCCCATAGTCCTATATGTTTAGATACGGTTAGTATCACACCTCATGTAGCCTAGCCCATAGTCCTATATGTTTTAATAAGGTTAGTATCACACCTCATGTAGCCTAGCCCATAGTCCTATATGTTTTAATAAGGTTAGTATCACACCTCATGTAGCCTAGCCCATAGTCCTATATGTTTTAATAAGGTTAGTATCACACCTCATGTAGCCTAGCCCATAGTCCTATATGTTTAGATACGGTTAGTATCACACCTCATGTAGCCTAGCCCATAGTCCTATATGTTTAGATACGGTTAGTATCACACCTCATGTAGCCTAGCCCATAGTCCTATATGTTTTAATAAGGTTAGTATCACACCTCATGTAGCCTAGCCCATAGTCCTATATGTTTAGATAAGGTTAGTATCACACCTCATGTAGCCTAGCCCATAGTCCTATATGTTTAGATAAGGTTAGTATCACACCTCATGTAGCCTAGCCCATAGTCCTATATGTTTAGATAAGGTTAGTATCACACCTCATGTAGCCTAGCCCATAGTCCTATATGTTTTAATAAGGTTAGTATCACACCTCATGTAGCCTAGCCCATAGTCCTATATGTTTAGATACGGTTAGTATCACACCTCATGTAGCCTAGCCCATAGTCCTATATGTTTAGATACGGTTAGTATCACACCTCATGTAGCCTAGCCCATAGTCCTATATGTTTAGATACGGTTAGTATCACACCTCATGTAGCCTAGCCCATAGTCCTATATGTTTAGATACGGTTAGTATCACACCTCATGTAGCCTAGCCCATAGTCCTATATGTTTTAATAAGGTTAGTATCACACCTCATGTAGCCTAGCCCATAGTCCTATATGTTTAGATACGGTTAGTATCACACCTCATGTAGCCTAGCCCATAGTCCTATATGTTTAGATACGGTTAGTATCACACCTCATGTAGCCTAGCCCATAGTCCTATATGTTTAGATACGGTTAGTATCACACCTCATGTAGCCTAGCCCATAGTCCTATATGTTTAGATACGGTTAGTATCACACCTCATGTAGCCTAGCCCATAGTCCTATATGTTTAGATACGGTTAGTATCACACCTCATGTAGCCTAGCCCATAGTCCTATATGTTTTAATAAGGTTAGTATCACACCTCATGTAGCCTAGCCCATAGTCCTATATGTTTAGATACGGTTAGTATCACACCTCATGTAGCCTAGCCCATAGTCCTATATGTTTAGATAAGGTTAGTATCACACCTCATGTAGCCTAGCCCATAGTCCTATATGTTTAGATACGGTTAGTATCACACCTCATGTAGCCTAGCCCATAGTCCTATATGTTTAGATACGGTTAGTATCACACCTCATGTAGCCTAGCCCATAGTCCTATATGTTTAGATACGGTTAGTATCACACCTCATGTAGCCTAGCCCATAGTCCTATATGTTTAGATAAGGTTAGTATCACACCTCATGTAGCCTAGCCCATAGTCCTATATGTTTAGATACGGTTAGTATCACACCTCATGTAGCCTAGCCCATAGTCCTATATGTTTAGATAAGGTTAGTATCACACCTCATGTAGCCTAGCCCATAGTCCTATATGTTTTAATAAGGTTAGTATCACACCTCATGTAGCCTAGCCCATAGTCCTATATGTTTAGATACGGTTAGTATCACACCTCATGTAGCCTAGCCCATAGTCCTATATGTTTAGATACGGTTAGTATCACACCTCATGTAGCCTAGCCCATAGTCCTATATGTTTAGATACGGTTAGTATCACACCTCATGTAGCCTAGCCCATAGTCCTATATGTTTAGATACGGTTAGTATCACACCTCATGTAGCCTAGCCCATAGTCCTATATGTTTAGATACGGTTAGTATCACACCTCATGTAGCCTAGCCCATAGTCCTATATGTTTAGATACGGTTAGTATCACACCTCATGTAGCCTAGCCCATAGTCCTATATGTTTAGATAAGGTTAGTATCACACCTCATGTAGCCTAGCCCATAGTCCTATATGTTTAGATAAGGTTAGTATCACACCTCATGTAGCCTAGCCCATAGTCCTATATGTTTAGATAAGGTTAGTATCACACCTCATGTAGCCTAGCCCATAGTCCTATATGTTTAGATACGGTTAGTATCACACCTCATGTATCCTAGCCCATAGTCCTATATGTTTAGATAAGGTTAGTATCACACCTCATGTAGCCTAGCCCATAGTCCTATATGTTTAGATACGGTTAGTATCACACCTCATGTAGCCTAGCCCATAGTCCTATATGTTTAGATAAGGTTAGTATCACACCTCATGTAGCCTAGCCCATAGTCCTATATGTTTAGATACGGTTAGTATCACACCTCATGTAGCCTAGCCCATAGTCCTATATGTTTAGATACGGTTAGTATCACACCTCATGTAGCCTAGCCCATAGTCCTATATGTTTAGATAAGGTTAGTATCACACCTCATGTAGCCTAGCCCATAGTCCTATATGTTTAGATACGGTTAGTATCACACCTCATGTAGCCTAGCCCATAGTCCTATATGTTTAGATACGGTTAGTATCACACCTCATGTAGCCTAGCCCATAGTCCTATATGTTTAGATACGGTTAGTATCACACCTCATGTAGCCTAGCCCATAGTCCTATATGTTTAGATACGGTTAGTATCACACCTCATGTAGCCTAGCCCATAGTCCTATATGTTTAGATACGGTTAGTATCACACCTCATGTAGCCTAGCCCATAGTCCTATATGTTTAGATAAGGTTAGTATCACACCTCATGTATCCATAGACCTGGGGTTGGAGACATGATACTGTAGGGGAGGCTGGGGTTGGATACATGGTACTGTAGGAGAGGCTGGGGTTGGAGACATGGTACTGTAGGGGAGGCTGGGGTTGGAGACATGGTACTGTAGGAGAGGCTGGGGTTGGAGACATGGTACTGTAGGGGAGGCTGGGGTTGGAGACATGGTACTGTAGGAGAGGCTGGGGTTGGAGACATGGTACTGTAGGAGAGGCTGGGGTTGGAGACATGGTACTGTAGGAGAGGCTGGGGTTGGAGACATGATACTGTAGGGGAGGCTGGGGTTGGAGACATGGTACTGTAGGAGAGGCTGGGGTTGGAGACATGGTACTGTAGGAGAGGCTGGGGTTGGAGACATGGTACTGTAGGAGAGGCTGGGGTTGGAGACACGGTACTGTAGGAGAGGCTGGGGTTGGAGACATGGTACTGTAGGAGAGGCTGGGGTTGGAGACATGGTACTGTAGGAGAGGCTGGGGTTGGAGACATGGTACTGTAGGAGAGGCTGGGGTTGGAGACATGGTACTGTAGGAGAGGCTGGGGTTGGAGACATGGTACTGTAGGAGAGGCTGGGGTTGGAGACATGGTACTGTAGGAGAGGCTGGGGTTGGAGACATGGTACTGTAGGAGAGGCTGGGGTTGGAGACACGGTACTGTAGGAGAGGCTGGGGTTGGAGACATGGTACTGTAGGAGAGGCTGGGGTTGGAGACACGGTACTGTAGGAGAGGCTGGGGTTGGAGACATGGTACTGTAGGAGAGGCTGGGGTTGGAGACATGATACTGTAGGGGAGGCTGGGGTTGGAGACATGATACTGTAGGGGAGGCTGGGGTTGGAGACATGGTACTGTAGGAGAGGCTGGGGTTGGAGACATGGTACTGTAGGAGAGGCTGGGGTTGGAGACATGGTACTGTAGGAGAGGCTGGGGTTGGAGACATGATACTGTAGGAGAGGCTGGGGTTGGAGACATGGTACTGTAGGAGAGGCTGGGGTTGGAGACATGGTACTGTAGGAGAGGCTGGGGTTGGAGACATGGTACTGTAGGAGAGGCTGGGGTTGGTGACATGGTACTGTAGGGGAGGCTGGGGTTGGAGACATGGTACTGTAGGAGAGGCTGGGGTTGGAGACATGGTACTGTAGGAGAGGCTGGGGTTGGTGACATGGTACTGTAGGAGAGGCTGGGGTTGGTGACATGGTACTGTAGGGGAGGCTGGGGTTGGAGACATGGTACTGTAGGAGAGGCTGTGGTTGGAGACATGGTACAGTACTGTAGGAGAGGCTGGGGTTGGAGACATGGTACTGTAGTAGAGGCTGGGGTTGGAGACATGGTACTGTAGTAGAGGCTGGGGTTGGAGACATGGTACTGTAGGAGAGGCTGGGGTTGGAGACATGGTACTGTAGGAGAGGCTGGGGTTGGAGACATGGTGCTGTAGGAGAGGCTGGGATTGGAGACATGATACTGTAGGAGAGGCTGGGGTTGGAGACATGGTACTGTAGGAGAGGCTGGGGTTGGAGACATGGTACTGTAGGAGAGGCTGGGGTTGGAGACATGGTACTGTAGGAGAGGCTGGGGTTGGATACATGGTACTGTAGGGGAGGCTGGGGTTGGATACATGGTACTGTAGGAGAGGCTGGGGTTGGAGACATGGTACTGTAGGAGAGGCTGGGGTTGGAGACATGGTACTGTAGGAGAGGCTGGGGTTGGAGACACGGTACTGTAGGAGAGGCTGGGGTTGGAGACATGGTACTGTAGGAGAGGCTGGGGTTGGAGACACGGTACTGTAGGAGAGGCTGGGGTTGGAGACATGGTACTGTAGGAGAGGCTGGGGTTGGAGACACGGTACTGTAGGAGAGGCTGGGGTTGGAGACACGGTACTGTAGGAGAGGCTGGGGTTGGAGACATGGTACTGTAGGAGAGGCTGGGGTTGGAGACATGATACTGTAGGAGAGGCTGGGGTTGGAGACATGGTACTGTAGGGGAGGCTGGGGTTGGAGACATGGTGCTGTAGGAGAGGCTGGGGTTGGAGACACGGTGCTGTAGGAGAGGCTGGGGTTGGAGACATGGTACTGTAGGAGAGGCTGGGGTTGGAGACATGGTGCTGTAGGAGAGGCTGGGGTTGGAGACATGGTGCTGTAGGAGAGGCTGGGGTTGGAGACATGGTACTGTAGGAGAGGCTGGGGTTGGAGACATGGTACTGTACTGTAGGAGAGGCTGGGGTTGGAGACATGATACTGTAGGAGAGGCTGGGGTTGGAGACATGGTACTGTAGGAGAGGCTGGGGTTGGAGACATGGTACTGTAGGAGAGGCTGGGGTTGGAGACATGGTACTGTAGGAGAGGCTGGGGTTGGAGACATGATACTGTAGGAGAGGCTGGGGTTGGAGACATGGTACTGTAGGAGAGGCTGGGGTTGGAGACATGATACTGTAGGAGAGGCTGGGGTTGGAGACATGGTACTGTAGGAGAGGCTGGGGTTGGAGACATGGTACTCTAGGGGAGGCTGGGGTTGGATACATGGTACTGTAGGAGAGGCTGGGGTTGGAGACATGGTACTGTAGGAGAGGCTGGGGTTGGAGACATGGTACTGTAGGAGAGGCTGGGGTTGGAGACATGATACTGTAGGAGAGGCTGGGGTTGGAGACATGGTACTGTAGGAGAGGCTGGGGTTGGAGACATGGTACTCTAGGGGAGGCTGGGGTTGGATACATGGTACTGTAGGAGAGGCTGGGGTTGGAGACATGGTACTGTAGGAGAGGCTGGGGTTGGAGACATGATACTGTAGGAGAGGCTGGGGTTGGAGACATGGTACTGTAGGAGAGGCTGGGGTTGGAGACATGGTACTGTAGGGGAGGCTGGGGTTGGATACATGGTACTGTAGGAGAGGCTGGGGTTGGAGACATGGTACTGTAGGAGAGGCTGGGGTTGGAGACATGGTACTGTAGGAGAGGCTGGGGTTGGAGACATGATACTGTAGGGGAGGCTGGGGTTGGATACATGGTACTGTAGGAGAGGCTGGGGTTGGAGACATGGTACTGTAGGGGAGGCTGGGGTTGGAGACATGGTACTGTAGGAGAGGCTGGGGTTGGAGACATGGTACTGTAGGGGAGGCTGGGGTTGGAGACATGGTACTGTAGGAGAGGCTGGGGTTGGAGACATGGTACTGTAGGAGAGGCTGGGGTTGGAGACATGGTACTGTAGGAGAGGCTGGGGTTGGATACATGGTACTGTAGGAGAGGCTGGGGTTGGAGACATGGTACTGTACTGTAGGAGAGGCTGGGGTTGGAGACATGGTACTGTAGGAGAGGCTGGGGTTGGAGACATGGTACTGTAGGAGAGGCTGGGGTTGGAGACATGGTACTGTAGGAGAGGCTGGGGTTGGAGACATGGTACTGTAGGAGAGGCTGGGGTTGGAGACATGATACTGTAGGAACCTCCTAGGTTTTGTATTGAAGTCAATGTACCCAGAGGAGGATGGAAGCTAGCTGTCCTCCGGCTACACCATGGTGCTACCCTACAGAATGCTGCTGAGGCTACTGTAGACCTTCACTGCATGAAATTCACTGGGGAGGAGCCCTTCCTCCTCTGAGGAGCCTCCGCTGGTGTTTGTGTGAGACTGACTGACTTTCCAAAGGTCTTCTTTAGTGGGTTAGGAGAGTGACTAGGCTACAACCTGTATATTACATTAATACAATGTGATTGATTTTACATTTTAGTCATTTATCCAGAGCGACCTTATAGGAGAAATGATGGTTAATTGACAGCTTGGGGATTCCAACCAGCGACCTTTCCGGTTACTGACCCGACACCCTTAACCGCTAGGCTAAGTCCCGATATGATTGTGATTTCTGATCTGCTCCTAACATTCTGTCCTCTCTCTCTACCCTCTGTCCTCTCTCTCTACCCGCTGTCCTCTCTCTCTACCCTCTGTCCTCTCTCTCTACCCTCTGTCCTCTCTCTCTACCCTCTGTCCTCTCTCTCTACCCGCTGTCCTCTCTCTCTACCCGCTGTCCTCTCTCTTTACCCTCTGTCCTCTCTCTCTACCCTCTGTCCTCTCTCTCTACCCTCTGTCCTCTCTCTCTACCCTCTGTCCTCTCTCTCTACCCTCTGTCCTCTCTCTCTACTCTCTGTCCTCTCTCTCTACCCTCTGCCCTATCTCTCTACCCTCTGTCCTCTCTCTCTCTACCCTCTGTCCTCTCTCTCTCAACCCTCTGTCCTCTCTCTCTCTACCCTCTGCCCTCTCTCTCTCTACCCTCTGCCCTCTCTCTCTCAACCCTCTGTCCTTTCTCTCTACCCTCTGTCCTCTCTCTCAACCCCCTGTCCTCTCTCTCTCTACCCTCTGTCCTCTCTCTCTCTACCCTCTGTCCTCGCTCTCTCTACCCTCTGTCCTCTCTCTCTACCCTCTGTCCTCTCTCTCTACCCTCTGTCCTCTCTCTCTACCCTCTGTCCTCTCTCTCTCTACCCTCTGTCCTCTCTCTCTCTACCCTCTGTCCTCTCTCTCTACCCTCTGTCCTCTCTCTCTACCCTCTGTCCTCTCTCTCTACCCTCTGTCCTCTCTCTAAACCCTCTGTCCTCTCTCTCTACCCTCTGTCCTCTCTCTCTCTACCCTCTGTCCTCTCTCTCTATACCCTCTGTCCTCTCTCTCTCTACCCTCTGTCCTCTCTCTCTACCCTCTGTCCTCTCTCTCTCTACCCTCTGTCCTCTCTCTCTACCCTCTGTCCTCTCTCTCTACCCTCTGTCCTCTCTCTCAACCCTCTGTCCTCTCTCTCAACCCTCTGTCCTCTCTCTCAACCCTCTGTCCTCTCTCTCTCTACCCTCTGTCCTCTCTCTCTCTACCCTCTGTCCTCTCTCTCTCTACCCTCTGTCCTCTCTCTCTCTACCCTCTGTCCTCTCTCTCTCTACCCTCTGTCCTCTCTCTCTCTACCCTCTGTCCTCTCTCTCTACCCTCTGTCCTCTCTCTCAACCCTCTGTCCTCTCTCTCAACCCTCTGTCCTCTCTCTCTACCCTCTGTCCTCTCTCTCTACCCTCTGTCCTCTCTCTCTACCCTCTGTCCTCTCTCTCTACCCTCTGTCCTCTCTCTCTACCCTCTGTCCTCTCTCTCTCTACCCTCTGTCCTCTCTCTCTCTACCCTCTGTCCTCTCTCTCTCTACCCTCTGTCCTCTCTCTCTCTACCCTCTGTCCTCTCTCTCTACCCGCTGTCCTCTCTCTCTACCCTCTGTCCTCTCTCTCTCTACCCTCTGTCCTCTCTCTCTCTACCCTCTGTCCTCTCTCTCTCTCTACCCTCTGTCCTCTCTCTCTCTCTACCCTCTGTCCTCTCTCTCTCTCTACCCTCTGTCCTCTCTCTCTCTCTACCCTCTGTCCTCTCTCTCTCTCTACCCTCTGTCCTCTCTCTCTCTACCCTCTGTCCTCTCTCTCTCTACCCTCGGTCCTCTCTCTCTCTACCCTCTGTCCTCTCTCTCTACCCTCTGTCCAGGAGTTCTTTGATCATGCCAAGAAGCTGTGGGATGACGAGGGAGTGAAGGTGTGCTTCGAGAGATCCAACGAGTACCAGCTCATCGACTGTGCACAATAGTAAGTTCTGTCTCCATGGCAGTCTACCTCCCATCCTCCACCTACTACACAAAGCATTGTTGGTTGTGGGAGCTGTTCCTAAAGTTAAGCCTAGCTTATCAGCTGTTTGTGGGAGCTGTTCCTAAAGTTAAGACTAGCTTATCAGCTGGTTGTGGGAGCTGTTCCTAAAGTTAAGCCTAGCTTATCAGCTGGTTGTGGGAGCTGTTCCTAAAGTTAAGCCCAGCTTATCAGCTGGTTGTGGGAGCTGTTCCTAAAGTTAAGCCAAGCGTATCAGCTGGTTGTGGGAGCTGTTCCTAAAGTTAAGCCTAGCTTATCAGCTGTTTGTGGGAGCTGTTCCTAAAGTTAAGCCCAGCTTATCAGCTGGTTGTGGGAGCTGTTCCTAAAGTTAAGCCCAGCTTATCAGCTGGTTGTGGGAGCTGTTCCTAAAGTTAAGCCTAGCTTATCAGCTGGTTGTGGGAGCTGTTCATAAAGTTAAGCCCAGCTTATCAGCTGGTTGTGGGAGCTGTTCCTAAAGTTAAGCCTAGCTTATCAGCTGGTTGTGGGAGCTGTTCCTAAAGTTAAGCCTAGCTTATCAGCTGGTTGTGGGAGCTGTTCCTAAAGTTAACTGTCTGCACAAACGTTACATCAGAGCTTTAGGCCTCCCTTTGCTTTAACGGGGTGCGCAAGGAAGCAGCATTGTTGTTGTTGAAACATTTTTTCAACCAGTGTGGTGCTCGGTGATGTGAGTTGCTCGGTGATGTGAGGTGCTCGGTGATGTGAGGTGCTCGGTGATGTGAGTTGCTCGGTGATGTGAGTTGCTCGGTGATGTGAGTGGCTCGGTGATGTGAGTGGCTCGGTGATGTGAGTGGCTCGGTGATGTGAGTGGCTCGGTGATGTGAGTGGCTCGGTGATGTGAGTTGCTCGGTGATGTGAGTTGCTCGGTGATGTGAGTTGCTGGCTTTGCGTTGTTTGTGTTAAATCAATGAGTGATATTGCTAAAACAGTTAGCCTACTTTCACTTCTTTAGCTTTGCCTTTGTAGGCCGTGTCCTCTCTGGGTAGTATATATTTAAAGCCTCACAGATGTTAACCACGATGTGAATATCTGATACAGGTGTATGTTTGTTTGTCTCCTAGAGAAACACACTTTACCTGCGTTGACTCGGTAACCTGTAAAACCAACGGTAGCGTAGAGCCTAGGTGGAGCGATACTGTGTACTTAGTTAGTCACATAGGTAGTGTCCCAAATAGAACCCTATTCCATATTTAGTGCTCTCCTTTTTACCTGGGCCCTATGGGCCCTATGGGCCATGGTTAAAAGTAGTGCACTAAATGGGGAATAGGTTGCCATTTCAGACACGGCCATAGACTATTCAGTCAGTCATGTTAGTCTCTGTGTTACCGTGTCAGTCAAGAAACTCTGTAATGATGCCTACCTAGGTGCAAAAATGGCCATTACTAAGGCCTTGTCCTAACTTGTCCTAATTCCTTAACGTGACTAAGGAAGTCCTAACTCCTTAACGTGACTAAGGAAGTCCTAACTCCTTAACGTGACTAAGGAAGTCCTAACTCCTTAACGTGACTAAGGAAGTCCTAACTCCTTAACGTGACTAACTTGTCCTAACTCCTTAACGTGACTAAGGAAGTCCTAACTCCTTAACGTGACTAAGGAAGTCCTAACTCCTTAACGTTACTAAGGAAGTCCTAACTCCTTAACGTGACGAAGGAAGTCCTAACTCCTTAACGTGACTAAGGAAGTCCTAACTCCTTAACGTGACTAAGGAAGTCCTAACTCCTTAACGTGACTAAGGAAGTCCTAACTCCTTAACGTGACTAAGGAAGTCCTAACTCCTTAACGTGACTAACTTGTCCTAACTCCTTAACGTGACTAAGGAAGTCCTAACTCCTTAACGTGACTAAGGAAGTCCTAACTCCTTAACGTTACTAAGGAAGTCCTAACTCCTTAACGTGACGAAGGAAGTCCTAACTCCTTAACGTGACTAAGGAAGTCCTAACTCCTTAACGTTACTAAGGAAGTCCTAACTCCTTAACGTGACGAAGGAAGTCCTAACTCCTTAACGTGACTAAGGAAGTCCTAAGTCCTTAACGTGACTAACTTGTCCTAACTCCTTAACGTGACTAAGGAAGTCCTAACTCCTTAACGTGACTAACTTGTCCTAAGTCCTTAACGTGACTAACTTGTCCTAACTCCTTAACGTGACTAAGGAAGTCCTAACTCCTTAACGTGACTAAGGAAGTCCTAACTCCTTAACTTGACTAAGGAAGTCCTAACTCCTTAACGTTGCTAAGGACGTGATTCCACTAACATCATTGTAGCAACATGGCTAACACACAAACACAGAGCTGTAGGTAGGGAGATATGGGCTTCCAAAGTGTGACACACACACACACACACAGCTGTAGGTATGGAGATATGGCCTTGCTAACCCATAGTGCCGTCCTCCCTCTATGTTAGGATAATGTTATGTTGTCAGTACAGGCCCATAGGCTGCACATGTCCTAGTGTTGTACAGTAATGTTGACCAGGGGCTGTAGTATAGTGGTAGTTGTGTTGACCAGGGGCTGTAGTATAGTGGTAGTTGTGTTGACCAGGGGCTGTAGTATAGTGGTAGTTGTGTTGACCAGGGGCTGTAGTATAGTGGTAGTTGTGTTGTATAGTAATGTTGACCAGGGGCTGTAGTATAGTGGTAGTTGTGTTGTATAGTAATGTTGACCAGGGGCTGTAGTATAGTGGTAGTTGTGTTGTACAGTAATGTTGACCAGGGGCTGTAGTATAGTGGTAGTTGTGTTGTACAGTAATGTTGACCAGGGGCTGTAGTATAGTGGTAGTTGTATTGACCATGGGCTGTAGTATAGTGGTAGTTGTGTTGTACAGTAATGTTGACCAGGGGCTGTAGTATAGTGGTAGTTGTGTTGACCAGGGGCTGTAGTATAGTGGTAGTTGTGTTGACCAGGGGCTGTAGTATAGTGGTAGTTGTGTTGTATAGTAATGTTGACCAGGGGCTGTAGTATAGAGGTAGTTGTGTTGACCAGGGGCTGTAGTATAGTGGTAGTTGTGTTGACCAGGGGCTGTAGTATAGTGGTAGTTGTGTTGTACAGTAATGTTGACCAGGGGCTGTAGTATAGTGGTAGTTGTGTTGACCAGGGGCTGTAGTATAGTGGTAGTTGTGTTGACCAGGGGCTGTAGTATAGTGGTAGTTGTGTTGACCAGGGGCTGTAGTATAGTGGTAGTTGTGTTGACCAGGGGCTGTAGTATAGTGGTAGTTGTGTTGTACAGTAATGTTGACCAGGGGCTGTAGTATAGTGGTAGTTGTGTTGTACAGTAATGTTGACCAGGGGCTGTAGTATAGTGGTAGTTGTGTTGACCAGGGGCTGTAGTATAGTGGTAGTTGTGTTGACCAGGGGCTGTAGTATAGTGGTAGTTGTGTTGTACAGTAATGTTGACCAGGGGCTGTAGTATAGTGGTAGTTGTGTTGACCAGGGGCTGTAGTATAGTGGTAGTTGTGTTGACCAGGGGCTGTAGTATAGTGGTAGTTGTGTTGACCAGGGGCTGTAGTATAGTGGTAGTTGTGTTGACCAGGGGCTGTAGTATAGTGGTAGTTGTGTTGTACAGTAATGTTGACCAGGGGCTGTAGTATAGTGGTAGTTGTGTTGACCAGGGGCTGTAGTATAGTGGTAGTTGTGTAGACCAGGGGCTGTAGTATAGTGGTAGTTGTGTTGACCAGGGGCTGTAGTATAGTGGTAGTTGTGTTGTACAGTAATGTTGACCAGGGGCTGTAGTATAGTGGTAGTTGTGTAGACCAGGGGCTGTAGTATAGTGGTAGTTGTGTTGACCAGGGGCTGTAGTATAGTGGTAGTTGTGTTGACCAGGGGCTGTAGTATAGTGGTAGTTGTGTAGACCAGGGGCTGTAGTATAGTGGTAGTTGTGTAGACCAGGGGCTGTAGTATAGTGGTAGTTGTGTTGACCAGGGGCTGTAGTATAGTGGTAGTTGTGTTGTACAGTAATGTTGACCAGGGGCTGTAGTATAGAGGTAGTTGTGTTGACCAGGGGCTGTAGTATAGTGGTAGTTGTGTTGTATAGTAATGTTGACCAGGGGCTGTAGTATAGAGGTAGTTGTGTTGACCAGGGGCTGTAGTATAGTGGTAGTTGTGTTGTACAGTAATGTTGACCAGGGGCTGTAGTATAGTGGTAGTTGTGTTGACCAGGGGCTGTAGTATAGTGGTAGTTGTGTTGACCAGGGGCTGTAGTATAGTGGTAGTTGTGTTGACCAGGGGCTGTAGTTTAGTGGTAGTTGTGTTGTACAGTAATGTTGACCAGGGGCTGTAGTATAGAGGTAGTTGTGTTGACCAGGGGCTGTAGTATAGTGGTAGTTGTGTTGACCAGGGGCTGTAGTATAGAGGTAGTTGTGTTGTACAGTAATGTTGACCAGGGGCTGTAGTATAGAGGTAGTTGTGTTGTACAGTAATGTTGACCAGGGGCTGTAGTATAGTGGTAGTTGTGTTGACCAGGGGCTGTAGTATAGTGGTAGTTGTGTTGACCAGGGGCTGTAGTATAGTGGTAGTTGTGTTGTATAGTAATGTTGACCAGGGGCTGTAGTATAGTGGTAGTTGTGTTGACCAGGGGCTGTAGTATAGTGGTAGTTGTGTTGACCAGGGGCTGTAGTATAGTGGTAGTTGTGTTGACCAGGGGCTGTAGTATAGAGGTAGTTGTGTTGTACAGTAATGTTGACCAGGGGCTGTAGTATAGTGGTAGTTGTGTTGACCAGGGGCTGTAGTATAGTGGTAGTTGTGTTGTATAGTAATGTTGACCAGGGGCTGTAGTATAGTGGTAGTTGTGTTGACCAGGGGCTGTAGTATAGTGGTAGTTGTGTTGACCAGGGGCTGTAGTATAGTGGTAGTTGTGTTGTACAGTAATGTTGACCAGGGGCTGTAGTATAGTGGTAGTTGTGTTGACCAGGGGCTGTAGTATAGTGTTAGTTGTGTTGACCAGGGGCTATAGTATAGTGGTAGTTGTGTTGTACATTAATGTTGACCAGGGGCTGTAGTATAGTGGTAGTTGTGTTGACCAGGGGCTGTAGTATAGTGGTAGTTGTGTTGACCAGGGGCTGTAGTATAGTGGTAGTTGTGTTGACCAGGGGCTGTAGTATAGTGGTAGTTGTGTTGTACAGTAATGTTGACCAGGGGCTGTAGTATAGCCGTAGTTGTGTTGTACAGTAATGTTGACCAGGGGCTGTAGTATAGTGGTAGTTGTGTTGACCAGGGGCTGTAGTATAGTGGTAGTTGTGTTGACCAGGGGCTGTAGTATAGTGGTAGTTGTGTTGTACAGTAATGTTGACCAGGGGCTGTAGTATAGTGGTAGTTGTGTTGACCAGGGGCTGTAGTATAGTGGTAGTTGTGTTGACCAGGGGCTGTAGTATAGTGGTAGTTGTGTTGACCAGGGGCTGTAGTATAGTGGTAGTTGTGTTGACCAGGGGCTGTAGTATAGTGGTAGTTGTGTTGACCAGGGGCTGTAGTATAGTGGTAGTTGTGTTGTACAGTAATGTTGACCAGGGGCTGTAGTATAGTGGTAGTTGTGTTGTACAGTAATGTTGACCAGGGGCTGTAGTATAGAGGTAGTTGTGTTGACCAGGGGCTGTAGTATAGTGGTAGTTGTGTTGTACAGTAATGTTGACCAGGGGCTGTAGTATAGTGGTAGTTGTGTTGACCAGGGGCTGTAGTATAGTGGTAGTTGTGTTGTACAATAATGTTGACCAGGGGCTGTAGTATAGAGGTAGTTGTGTTGACCAGGGGCTGTAGTATAGTGGTAGTTGTGTTGTACAGTAATGTTGACCAGGGGCTGTAGTATAGTGGTAGTTGTGTTGACCAGGGGCTGTAGTATAGTGGTAGTTGTGTTGTACAGTAATGTTGACCAGGGGCTGTAGTATAGTGGTAGTTGTGTTGACCAGGGGCTGTAGTATAGTGGTAGTTGTGTTGACCAGGGGCTGTAGTATAGTGGTAGTTGTGTTGACCAGGGGCTGTAGTATAGTGGTAGTTGTGTTGTACAGTAATGTTGACCAGGGGCTGTAGTATAGTGGTAGTTGTATTG
This sequence comes from Salvelinus namaycush, assembly GCF_016432855.1. Classification (NCBI taxonomy): domain Eukaryota; kingdom Metazoa; phylum Chordata; class Actinopteri; order Salmoniformes; family Salmonidae; genus Salvelinus; species Salvelinus namaycush. The sequence goes on from NC_052317.1 coordinate 44,486,986, forward strand.
ACCAGGGGCTGTAGTATAGTGGTAGTTGTGTTGTACAGTAATGTTGACCAGGGGCTGTAGTATAGTGGTAGTTGTGTTGACCAGGGGCTGTAGTATAGTGGTAGTTGTGTTGACCAGGGGCTGTAGTATAGTGGTAGTTGTGTTGTATAGTAATGTTGACCAGGGGCTGTAGTATAGAGGTAGTTGTGTTGACCAGGGGCTGTAGTATAGTGGTAGTTGTGTTGACCAGGGGCTGTAGTATAGTGGTAGTTGTGTTGTATAGTAATGTTGACCAGGAGCTGTAGTATAGTGGTAGTTGTGTTGACCAGGGGCTGTAGTATAGTGGTAGTTGTGTTGTATAGTAATGTTGACCAGGGGCTGTAGTATAGTGGTAGTTGTGTTGACCAGGGGCTGTAGTATAGTGGTAGTTGTGTTGTACAGTAATGTTGACCAGGGGCTGTAGTATAGTGGTAGTTGTGGTGACCAGGGGCTGTAGTATAGTGGTAGTTGTGTTGTACAGTAATGTTGACCAGGGGCTGTAGTATAGTGGTAGTTGTGTTGACCAGGGGCTGTAGTATAGTGGTAGTTGTGTTGTACATTAATGTTGACCAGGGGCTGTAGTATAGTGGTAGTTGTGTTGACCAGGGGCTGTAGTATAGTGGTAGTTGTGTTGACCAGGGGCTGTAGTATAGTGGTAGTTGTGTTGACCAGGGGCTGTAGTATAGTGGTAGTTGTGTTGACCAGGGGCTGTAGTATAGTGGTAGTTGTGTTGACCAGGGGCTGTAGTATAGTGGTAGTTGTGTTGTACAGTAATGTTGACCAGGGGCTGTAGTATAGTGGTAGTTGTGTTGACCAGGGGCTGTAGTATAGTGGTAGTTGTGTTGACCAGGGGCTGTAGTATAGTGGTAGTTGTGTTGACCAGGGGCTGTAGTATAGTGGTAGTTGTGTTGTACAGTAATGTTGACCAGGGGCTGTAGTATAGTGGTAGTTGTGTTGACCAGGGGCTGTAGTATAGTGGTAGTTGTGTAGACCAGGGGCTGTAGTATAGTGGTAGTTGTGTTGACCAGGGGCTGTAGTATAGTGGTAGTTGTGTTGTACAGTAATGTTGACCAGGGGCTGTAGTATAGTGGTAGTTGTGTAGACCAGGGGCTGTAGTATAGTGGTAGTTGTGTTGACCAGGGGCTGTAGTATAGTGGTAGTTGTGTTGACCAGGGGCTGTAGTATAGTGGTAGTTGTGTAGACCAGGGGCTGTAGTATAGTGGTAGTTGTGTAGACCAGGGGCTGTAGTATAGTGGTAGTTGTGTTGACCAGGGGCTGTAGTATAGTGGTAGTTGTGTTGTACAGTAATGTTGACCAGGGGCTGTAGTATAGAGGTAGTTGTGTTGACCAGGGGCTGTAGTATAGTGGTAGTTGTGTTGTATAGTAATGTTGACCAGGGGCTGTAGTATAGTGGTAGTTGTGTTGACCAGGGGCTGTAGTATAGTGGTAGTTGTGTTGTACAGTAATGTTGACCAGGGGCTGTAGTATAGTGGTAGTTGTGTTGACCAGGGGCTGTAGTATAGTGGTAGTTGTGTTGACCAGGGGCTGTAGTATAGTGGTAGTTGTGTTGACCAGGGGCTGTAGTTTAGTGGTAGTTGTGTTGTACAGTAATGTTGACCAGGGGCTGTAGTATAGAGGTAGTTGTGTTGACCAGGGGCTGTAGTATAGTGGTAGTTGTGTTGACCAGGGGCTGTAGTATAGAGGTAGTTGTGTTGTACAGTAATGTTGACCAGGGGCTGTAGTATAGAGGTAGTTGTGTTGTACAGTAATGTTGACCAGGGGCTGTAGTATAGTGGTAGTTGTGTTGACCAGGGGCTGTAGTATAGTGGTAGTTGTGTTGACCAGGGGCTGTAGTATAGTGGTAGTTGTGTTGTATAGTAATGTTGACCAGGGGCTGTAGTATAGTGGTAGTTGTGTTGACCAGGGGCTGTAGTATAGTGGTAGTTGTGTTGACCAGGGGCTGTAGTATAGTGGTAGTTGTGTTGACCAGGGGCTGTAGTATAGAGGTAGTTGTGTTGTACAGTAATGTTGACCAGGGGCTGTAGTATAGTGGTAGTTGTGTTGACCAGGGGCTGTAGTATAGTGGTAGTTGTGTTGTATAGTAATGTTGACCAGGGGCTGTAGTATAGTGGTAGTTGTGTTGTACATTAATGTTGACCAGGGGCTGTAGTATAGTGGTAGTTGTGTTGACCAGGGGCTGTAGTATAGTGGTAGTTGTGTTGACCAGGGGCTGTAGTATAGTGGTAGTTGTGTTGACCAGGGGCTGTAGTATAGTGGTAGTTGTGTTGTACAGTAATGTTGACCAGGGGCTGTAGTATAGCCGTAGTTGTGTTGTACAGTAATGTTGACCAGGGGCTGTAGTATAGTGGTAGTTGTGTTGACCAGGGGCTGTAGTATAGTGGTAGTTGTGTTGACCAGGGGCTGTAGTATAGTGGTAGTTGTGTTGACCAGGGGCTGTAGTATAGTGGTAGTTGTGTTGACCAGGGGCTGTAGTATAGTGGTAGTTGTGTTGTATAGTAATGTTGACCAGGGGCTGTAGTATAGAGGTAGTTGTGTTGACCAGGGGCTGTAGTATAGTGGTAGTTGTGTTGTACAGTAATGTTGACCAGGGGCTGTAGTATAGTGGTAGTTGTGTTGACCAGGGGCTGTAGTATAGTGGTAGTTGTGTTGTACAGTAATGTTGACCAGGGGCTGTAGTATAGAGGTAGTTGTGTTGACCAGGGGCTGTAGTATAGTGGTAGTTGTGTTGTACAGTAATGTTGACCAGGGGCTGTAGTATAGTGGTAGTTGTGTTGTACAGTAATGTTGACCAGGGGCTGTAGTATAGTGGTAGTTGTGTTGACCAGGGGCTGTAGTATAGTGGTAGTTGTGTTGACCAGGGGCTGTAATATAGTGGTAGTTGTGTTGACCAGGGGCTGTAGTATAGTGGTAGTTGTGTTGACCAGGGGCTGTAGTATAGTGGTAGTTGTGTTGTACAGTAATGTTGACCAGGGCCTGTAGTATAGTGGTAGTTGTGTTGTACAGTAATGTTGACCAGGGGCTGTAGTATAGTGGTAGTTGTGTTGACCAGGGGCTGTAGTATAGTGGTAGTTGTGTTGTACAGTAATGTTGACCAGGGGCTGTAGTATAGAGGTAGTTGTGTTGACCAGGGGCTGTAGTATAGTGGTAGTTGTGTTGTACAGTAATGTTGACCAGGGGCTGTAGTATAGTGGTAGTTGTGTTGTACAGTAATGTTGACCAGGGGCTGTAGTATAGTGGTAGTTGTGTTGTACAGTAATGTTGACCAGGGGCTGTAGTATAGTGGTAGTTGTGTTGTATAGTAATGTTGACCAGGGGCTGTAGTATAGAGGTAGTTGTGTTGACCAGGGGCTGTAGTATAGTGGTAGTTGTGTTGTACAGTAATGTTGACCAGGGGCTGTAGTATAGTGGTAGTTGTGTTGACCAGGGGCTGTAGTATAGAGGTAGTTGTACTGTACTGTCTATGGCTGTAGGTTAGCTGTAGCGACCTGGTTACTAACCTAAAGGGAAGCAGGCCTAGTACATATTCTGGCTGAGTCACTGTTAACTCTGTTGTTCTGGGTCGGGTTAAAGAAACGTATTCTGGCTGAGTCACTGTTAACTCTGTTGTTCTGGGTCGGGTTAAAGAAACGTATTCTGGCTGAGTCACTGTTAACTCTGTTGTTCTGGGTCGGGTTAAAGAAACGTATTCTGGCTGAGTCACTGTTAACTCTGTTGTTCTGGGTCGGGTTAAAGAAACGTATTCTAGCTGAGTCACTGTTTACTCTGCTCCACCTTGTTTCCTCTCTGACTCACTATGTCACTTCTCTGGTGCTCAGTGGAGATCTGTCAAGTATAGACTAAATATCACCACAATGATGGACTACAGAGGGAAGTTGCACTACCTGAGCCACTTGTGTGGGTTGTAGACTCCGTCTCATGCTACCACTAGAGTGAGAGCACCGCCAGCATTCAAAAGTGACCAAAACATCAGCCAGGAAGCATAGGAACTGAGAAGTGGTCTGTGGTCACCACCTGCAGAATCACTCCTTTATTGGGGGTGTCTTGCTAATTGCCTATAATTTCCACCTTTTGTCTATTCCATTTGCACAACAGTATGTGAAATTTATTGTCAATCAGTGTTGCTTCCTAAGTGGACAATTTGATTTCACAGAAGTGTGATTGACTTGGAGTTACATTGTGTTGTTTAAGTGTTCCCTTTATTTTTTTGAGCAGTGTATAAGTATAGAGTGATGAACTGGGCCGTACGCACTCTGTAACGCCTTGCGGTCGGATGCCAAGCAGTTGCCCTACCGAGCAGTTGCCCTACCGAGCAGTTGCCCTACCGAGCAGTTGCCCTACCGAGCAGTTGCCCTACCAAGCAGTTGCCATACCAAAAAAATCCATGCCTTTTGCGGCCAGTGGTGGTTGTGCCCTTGAGCTAAATATAATTATAATTCCCTTCTCCCAGCTGCGTGTTCCGAAGCACCTCTCACTCACATGGCTTTCTCACAGGCTACAAGTGAAGACAGACACATCGGAGACTTATCCAATTCCCAGGTGCATATAGGTCCACATTTAATTTTCGTCAGCCAACAAAATGAGTAGGCCTAACGAACAGCAAAAGCGCTAGCCGATGTCAATCTACTATCCCCCATAGTAGAAAAGTTGACCTATTCTGTGCAAGAAATAAATATTCCAAACATAGTCACAGTTGTGGGATGCGATAGAGCCCAAATTAATACAACCATTAGCATCATTAGCATTTTTTTCACAATAAGGCTGATGCAATTGATGAGAAGGTTTATCTTAAAATATTGATAAACTATTAGGCTATTTCTTCACATTATAAGCTCAGAAATGCGCACACGGCAGTAGGCTGTAAGCGCGAAAGTGACATTAGCGTTAAAACAAATTCGATTATGCATGTAATGCTTTTATCATATAGCTGCATATTTATGTTGAAACTTGAAACTCACGCACTGCTTATGTATGCCAGTTAGGCTCTACATCCCTCGTAAAGCGGATTCATGTGCTTAATTTATCTCAATTGGGTTGAGGTCAGGTGATTGTGGAAGCCAGGTCATCTGATGCAGCACTCCGTCACTCTCCATCTTGGTCAAATAGCCCCTACACAGCCTGGAAATGATAGTCCCACTAAGTGCAAACCAGATGGGATGGTGTATCGCTGCAGAATGCTGTAGTAGCCATACTGGTTAATTTTGTATTTTTATTTAACCTTTATTTAACTAGGCGAGTCAGTTAAGAACAAATTCTTATTTACAATGATGGCCTACCCCGGCCAAACCCGGACGACGCTGGGCCAATTGTGCACCGCCCTATGGGACTCACAATCACGGCCGGATGTGATGCAGCCTGGATTCGAACCAGGTACTGCAGTGACGCCTCTTGCACTGAAATGTAGTGTCTTAGACCGCTGCGCCACTCGGGAGCCCTGAATTCTGAATATTCGGGTTAAGTGTGCCTTGCATTCTAAATAAATCTCTGACAGTGTCATCATCAAAACACCCTCTGCCATCATCTGTTCACCTACTCTGCATCTCACAAAGACACGGCGGTTGGAACCAAAAATCAGACCAAAGGACAGATTTCCACCGATCTAATGTCCATTGCTCGTGTTTCTTGGCCCAAGCAAGTCTCATCTTCTTATCGGTGTCCTTTGGTAGTGGTTTCTTTGCAGAAGGCCTGATTCACACAGTCTCCTCTGAACAGTTGATGTTGATGTGTGTCTGTTACTTGAACTCTGTGAAGCATTTATTTGGGCTGCAATTTCTGAGGCTGGTAACTCTAATGAACTTATCCTCTGCAGCAGAGGTAACTCTGGGTCTTACTTTCCTGTGGCGGTCCTCATGAGAGGCAGTTTCATCATAGCACTTAATGGTGTTTGCGACTGCACTTGAAGAAACGTTCAAAGTTCTTGAAATTTTCCGTATTAACTGACCTTCATGTCTTAAAGTAATGATGGACTGTTGTTTCTCTTTGCTTATTTGAGCTGTTCTTGCCATAATATGGACTTGGTCTTTTACCAAATAGGGCTATCTTCTGTATACCACCCCTACCTTGTCACAACACAACTTTCCAGGTGACTACCTCATGAAGCTGGTTGAGAGAATGCCAAGTGTGTGCAAAGGGTGGCTACTTTGAAGAATCTAAAATATATTTTTTGGATTACTACATGATTCCATATGTGTTATTTCATAATGTTGATGTGTTCACTATTATTCTACAATGTAGAAAATAGTACAAATAAAGAAAACCCCTGGAATGAGTAGGTGTGTACAAACTTGTGACTGGTACTGTATGAGTGAATTTTATTTTATTTAGAATGGACCATTATCACGCACCTGTCTCAAAACAGGAGCGGTGGGAAAAACACATGTCATATATGTACTTAAATAGCGAATGGAGGACGCTTTTCTCGTGGTTCATTTTCATGCCAGCCAGGTAGGCTATATTCCTGTTGTAAAGAGAAGCAATGTGCTTAATATTAGGAAAGTTTTGAAATACATATAGTAGACCTATAGAAAGCTGATGGGATCCTCCTCTTTTTCGTAGAGGCCATCACTCTGTTTTCTCACGTAATTGCACAGCCTATAGAAATGTTGTGCAACATGAGCTCATGAAGTGTTAGATTAGATTTTCGGTTATATTTGCATTGATATCAGAGTGATTAGAGGGACGATAGAGTGCTGAGTACCAGGCAGTTAGCATGGTCATTAGTAGCCTACCAAACATCAGCAGCATCAGAGCTTGGAGAAGCCTAATTACCGTGACTAAACGGTCACATGGAATTTGACTGCCTTCATGACTCGTGACCGTCGGTGTGGCGGTAATACGGTCACCATAACAGCCCTAGGTATGGGTTAAGGTTAGGATTTAGCGTAGAGACGTCCCAAGCAAATATAACACACCAAATTTCACCGGCTTGTTTAAAGGGCTGACCGTTCTTAGCACGACACTTGCTTTACATTTGGGCATCTATTGGTGTAATTGCGTTGGCTGATTGTGTCCTGGTCTTGCTGTAGCGTGCCAAGGCAAGATATGCTTATAGCCATGTAAAGAGCGCCCTCTTCAGGACTAATAATAATAATAATAAATAAATGTAATTCTATTAACTGCTTATTTTTGTGCGTTTTCTCCGCAACTTACATCGGTCATTTTCGGTGGATTGAAAGCCGATACAAATACATCCATAAAAGGCTAATATCGGTCAACCGATAAACCGGTCGGTGATCAGACCTACCGCTGTCGTGTCATCTGCAAACGTAACCATGGCGTTGGAGTTCTGTGTGGTCATGTAGGGTGAACAAGGAGTACAGGAGGGGACTGAGCACGCACCCCTGAGGAGCCCCCGTGTTGAAGGTCAGCGTGGCAGATGTGTTGTTACCTACCTTCACCACCTGGGGGGCGGCGCGTCAGGAAGTCCAGGATCCAGTTACAGAGGCGGGTGTTCAGTCCAGGATCCAGTTACAGAGGCGGGTGTTCAGTCCTAGGGTCCTTAGTGATGAGCTATGGTGGGCTAGGGTTTCTGGGATAATGGTGTTGATGTGAGCCATGACCAGACTTTCAAAGCATTTCATGGCTACAGACGTGAGTGCTACGGGGCGATAGTCATTTAGACAGGTTACTTTGGTGTCCTTGGGCACAGGGACTATGGTGGTCTGCTTGAAACATGTTGGTATTACAGACTCGGACAGGGAGAGGTTGAAAATGTCAGTGGAGACACTTGCCAGTTGGTCAGCGCGTGCTCTGAGTTTGCCGTCCTGGTAATCCTTCTGGCCCCGCGGCCTTGTGAATGTTAACCTGTTTACACAGTCATCCTCACACATCGTTTATTATCTTCCTGTAATTGTTTTGATTGCCTTTTGATTGTTATTGATTTTGCATTGAGGGAGCAATGCATTTCACTGCACCTTTTATACCTGTTGTAAACTGTGTACGTGAAGAATAAAATGTGATTTTTGACACACACACACACACACACCACACACACACACACACCACACACACACCATAATACATCAATTTGGTAACCAGCTCCCAAATAAGGTACCTGCAGACAGCAAAGTCACATGAAGATAGAAGGTAGAGCTGGTACTGTGTGTGTGTGTGTGTGCGTGCGTGCGTGCGTGCGTGCGTGCGTGCGTGCGTGCCAGACAACATGCCCTCTCCCTCACTTCCTCTCGTTGTATAAACTCCGTGTGAACCCACAAAGGAAATGTCTGAAGATACCATGTCCTACAGCAGACGGTGTGTGTGTACAGTGTGTGGGGGGGGGGGGGGGGGGGGGGGGGCGGTGTGTGTACAGTGTGTGGGGGGGCGGTGTGTGTACAGTGTGTGGGGGGGCGGTGTGTGTACAGTGTGTGGGGGGGCGGTGTGTGTACAGTGTGTGGGGGGGCGGTGTGTGTACAGTGTGTGGGGGGGCGGTGTGTGTACAGTGTGTGGGGGGGCGGTGTGTGTACAGTGTGTGGGGGGCGGTGTGTGTACAGTGTGTGGGGGGGCGGTGTGTGTACAGTGTGTGGGGGGGCGGTGTGTGCACAGTGTGTGGGGGTGTGTGTGTGTGTGTGTGTGTGGTGTGTGTGTGTGTGGTGTGTGGTGTGTGTGTACAGTGTGTGGGGGGGGTGTGTGTACAGTGTGTGGGGGGGTGTGTGTGTGTGGGGGGGTGTGTGTGTACAGTGTGTGGGGGGTGTGTGTGTGGGGGGGTGTGTGTGTACAGTGTGTGGGGGGTGTGTGTGTACAGTGTGTGGGGGGTGTGTGTGTGGGGGGTGTGTGTGTGGGGGGGTGTGTGTGTACAGTGTGTGGGGGGCGGTGTGTGTACAGTGTGTGGGGGGGGTGTGTGTACAGTGTGTGGGGGGGTGTGTGTGGGGGGTGTGTGTACAGTGTGTGGGGGGTGGGGTGTGTGTACAGTGTGTGGGGGGTGGGGTGTGTGTGTACGGCGTGTGTGGGGGGGTGTGTGTACGGCGTGTGTGGGGGGGTGTGTGTACAGTGTGTGGGGGGTGTGTGTGTGGGGGGTGTGTGTGTACAGTGTGTGGGGGGTGTGTGTGTGGGGGGTGTGTGTACAGTGTGTGGGGGGTGTGTGTGTGGGGGGTGTGTGTACAGTGTTTGGGGGGTGGGGTGTGTGTACAGTGTGTGGGGGGGTGTGTGTGTACAGTGTGTGGGGGGTGGGGTGTGTACAGTGTGTGGGGGGTGGGGTGTGTGTGTACGGCGTGTGTGGGGGGGTGTGTGTACAGTGTGTGGGGGGTGGGGTGTGTGTGTACGGCGTGTGTGGGGGTGTGTGTGGGGCGGTGTGTGTGTACAGTGTGTGGGGGGCGGTGTGTGTGTGTGGGGTGTGTGTGGGGGGGTGTGTGTGTACAGTGTGTGGGGGGCGGTGTGTGTACAGTGTGTGTACAGTGTGTGTGGGGGGGTGTGTGTGTACAGTGTGTGGGGTGTGTGTGGGGGGGTGTGTGTGTACAGTGTGTGTGGGGGGTGTGTGTGTACAGTGTGTGGGGTGTGTGTGTGTACAGTGTGTGGGTGGGGGGGGGGGGGGGGGGGGGTGTACAGTGTGTGGGGGGTGGGGTGTGTATGGTGTGTGTGTACGGCGTCCCACTCTCCCAAGGTTTCAGTACTGTTGTTGTGGACCAGGACAAGCACACCTGATTTTTCTTGTCAACTAATCATCAAGTCATTGACATGATAAATCAGGTGTTTTTGTATGGGGCTACAACAAGACTGCATGCTGTTGGGGGTACTGGAGGACCGGAGTTGGGCTGTTGCGGGTACTGGAGGACCGGAGTTGGGCTGTTGCGGGTACTGGAGGACCGGAGTTGGGCTGTTGCGGGTACTGGAGGACCGGAGTTGGGTTGTTTGGGGAACTGGAGGACCAGAGTTGGGCTATTTGGGGAACTGGAGGACCAGAGTTGGGCTGGTGGGGGAACTGGAGGACGGGAAACAGCCCTAGTGTATGTTATGACCAATCACAGCTTTTGAATGTTTTTCCATTCAGGAAGTTTTCTATATTCCAGCTCCGTGTATCACTTTGTACTTGAGGAGAAGAGTTTCTTCTTCTCTGTAGCTCAGTTGGTAAAGCATGGTGCCACTTACCTCACCTAAGGCTGTCAAACATGTCCAATCACCATCCAGTTGTCCATGTTTCATAAGCCAATCATGTATAGCTTCTTGTTCTTTGGCAGGAAGACACAGACAATTGCGTCTTTGAATTATGGATGACGTGAAAAAAGACAACTGGTCAACAACAATCCTGATCGAGGAAGTCGGGGCGAATTTCACTTTTCAAATTACAAGGTAAGATCCGAGAATAATAGCATATCAATTACATCTGTAATATTGTTGCATGCTAATAGTTGCCGATTTAACTAACCGATAGCCATTGTCATCGACAATTTACCAGCAAGATGGATAGATAGCCAGGAGTTGTGGTGGTAGCTAGCTAGCTAGCCAATGTTAGGTACCATTCCAATTGACATCTGCATTTCGATTTCACAACAAGATAAAATATTAAGCCAGCTAGCTAAGGTAGTTTTTTCCCTTCTATCAAGTTGCTAATGAGTTCGCTAGTTAGACAGTAGCACTCTAGTTAGTTAGTTAGCTAGCTAGCTAGCTAGTCGATTTGTCAGGACACAAGTTGAAGCTAGAAATAGTTTTTCAGTGACACCGACAGCTGTCAGATGTAATCGAAATCTACATTTAATGGACATGACAAGTTAAATATCAAGCCAGCTAAAACTGTGGTTGAAAGCGGTACATACAGGTGTAGAAGATACCTACTGTGGCCATCGTTTGCTTTTGATATTCAGGGGACAAACTTGTGTATCTCGGTATAAACACGTCTAGCCGTAGCTACCAATGTATTTGTTTATGAATTTAAAATCAGTCCATGATATAGCCTCCCATACCTGATATAGCCTCCCATACCTGATATAGCCTCCCATACCTGATATAGCCTCCCATACCTGATATAGCCTCCCATACCTGTTATAGCCTCCCATACCTGATATAGCCTCCCATACCTGATATAGCCTCCCATACCTGATATAGCCTCCCATACCTGATATAGTCTAAGTAGACTCAATTACCATGATGCTTGATTAGTCTAATTGGTTGACTCCTGAGTAATTCACCAATAACAGCCTTTATTCTTGTAGGCTGACCGTATTAGCCGTTTCCATTTAGGTACTGCTTATCGTTCTTCGTGGGGGCGGGACAGATCAGTATGTCAGCTGACTCTCCAATTCCTCTTACAGTTGTGTTGTAAAGACAATACACTTTCTACTGTCTCTTACCTCTCCTTACCTTCTATCTTTGTAGGATCTCTGACCCAGAGGCAGACTAATTAGAACGATAACGATGGTGTACTGAAGTTCTGTCCAGCTCACCTGTTATCCAGCTCGTCCAAAAACAAACACGACCTGCTTAGTGTTCACAGGTAAAATACAAGGAGGCAAACACTTTTATTCATGTCTTAATTGCTCTTTGACTCTTTACTTGTATAATTTGTCTGTCTCTGTCTGTAGCTGTCTGTCTGTGTCCTTCCCATCAGTGACCATGTCTGTCTGTCTGTCTGTCTGTCTGTCTGTCTGTCTGTCTGTCTGTCTGTCTGTCTGTCTGTCTGTCTGTCGCTGTCTGTCCTTTCCATCAGTGACCATGTCTGTCTGTCGCTGTCTGTCCTTTCCATCAGTGACCATGTCTGTCTGTCTGTCTGTCCTTTCCATCAGTGACCATGTCTGTCTGTCTGTCTGTCTGTCTGTCTGTCTGTCTGTCTGTCTGTCTGTCTGTCTGTCTGTCTGTCTGTCCTTTCCATCAGTGACCATGTCTGTCTGTCTGTCCTTTCCATCAGTGACCATGTCTGTCTGTCTGTCCTTTCCATCAGTGACCATGTCTGTCTGTCTGTCCTTTCCATCAGTGACCATGTCTGTCTGTCTGTCCTTTCCATCAGTGACCATGTCTGTCTGTCTGTCCTTTCCATCAGTGACCATGTCTGTCTGTCTGTCCTTTCCATCAGTGACCATGTCTGTCTGTCTGTCCTTTCCATCAGTGACCATGTCTGTCTGTCTGTCCTTTCCATCAGTGACCCTGTCTGTCTGTCTGTCCTTTCCATCAGTGACCATGTCTGTCTGTCTGTCCTTTCCATCAGTGACCATGTCTGTCTGTCTGTCCTTCCCATCAGTGACCATGTCTAACTGTCTGTCCTTCCCATCAGTGACCATGTCTAACTGTCTGTCCTTCCCATCAGTGACCATGTCTGTCTGTCTGTCCTTCCCATCAGTGACCATGTCTAACTGTCTGTCCTTCCCATCAGTGACCATGTCTGTAGCTCTGACGGTGCAGATACAAGGGCCATCGGCGTAGGCACCTGGGAGAGGTGGATGTCCTGAAAGAGCCTTGCAGCAAGATGACAAACTGTAAGTCCACGTGTGATGACATCATCACTGTCTGTGAATCATTATTACAAAAGGTTATAGATTTTCTCGAGGGGACAATAAGTTAATAACATTGTTGTGGATGGCAGAGTTTCCACATTGAGACCTGGATGGTGTCTGAGGAGAAAGTGAGAATAATTATCACAGAAAAGCTGCATTTAGGATCATAGGAAGATTGAGGAGGAGGACCTGTAAACAGCCCAGGTGACAGACCGGTAGTAGTAAAGTTCCTAAGGTTCAAGGACCAGATGACTGTTCTGGAGAGAGCCAAGAACTTGAGAGGAACCAACGTCTTCCTCAATGAGGACTTCTCTGAAGCTGTGCGCCAGAGGAGGAAAAAAACGTATCTCAGTTATGAAAGCTGCCGAAGAGCGTGAGGACATTGCTGACAGCGCCTTCGGAAAGTATTCAGACCCTTTGACTTTTTCTAGAATGGTTTCATTTGTTCCCCCCATCAATCTACGCACAATACCCCATAATGACATCACAATACCCCACAATGACATCTCAATACCCCACAATGACATCACAATACCCCATAATGACATCACAATACCCCATATTGACATCACAATACCCCATAATGACATCACAATACCCCATAATGACATCACAATACCCCATATTGACATCACAATACCCCATAATGACATCACAATACACCACAATGACATCACAATATCCCAAAATCACAAACAAAAACAGGTTTTTAGACATTTTTGCAAATGTATAGAAAAAAACCCTGTGAAATAATACATTTACATAAGTATTCAGACCCTTTAACCAGTACTTTGTTGAAGCACCTTTGGCAGCGATTACAGTCTCGTGTCTTCTTGGGTATGACGCTACAAGCTTGGCACACCTGTATTTGGGGAGTTTCTCCCATTCTTCTCTGCAGATTCTCTCAAGCTCTGTCAGGTTGGATGGGGAGCGTTGCTGCACAGCTATTTTCAGGTCTCTCCAGAGATGTTCGATCGGGTTCAAGTCCGGGCTCTGGCTGGGCCACTCAAGGACATTCAGAGACTTGTCCCAAAGCCACTCCTGCGTTGTCTTGGCTGTGTGCTTTGTGTCGTTGTCCTGTTGGAAGGTGAACCTTCGCCCCAGTCTGAGGTCCTGAGCGCTCTGGAGCAGGTTTTCATCAAGGATCTCTCTGTACTTTGCTCCATTCATCTTTGCCTCGATTCTGACTAGTCTTCCAGTCCCTGCCGCTGAAAAACATCCCCACAGCATGATGCTGCCACCACCATGCTTCACCGTAGGGATGGTGCCAGGTTTCCTCCAGACGTGACGCTTTAAATCTTGGTTTCATCAGACCAGAGAATCTTGTTTCTCATGGTCTGAGAGTCTTTAGGTGCCTTTTGACAAACTTCAAGCGGGCTGTCATGTGCCTTTTACTGAGGAGTGGCTTCCTTCTGTCTGGCCACTTTACCATAAAGGCCTGATTGGTGGAGTGCTGCAGAGATGGTTGTCCTTCTGGAAGGTTCTCCCATCTCCACTGAGAGATGTCAGAGTGACCATTGGGTTCTTGGTCACCTCCCTTCTCCCCCGATTGCTCAGTTTGGTCGGGCGACCAGCTCTAGGAAGAGTCTTGGTGGTTCCAAACTTCTTCCATTTAAGAATGATGGAGGCCACTGTGTTCTTGGGGACGTTCAATGCTGCAGAAATGTTTTGGTACCCTTCCCCAGATCTCTGCCTCGACACAATCCTGTCTCAGCACTACGGACAATTCCTTCAACCTCATAGCTTGGTTTTTGCTCTGACATGCACTGTCAACTGTGGGACCTTATATAGACAGGTGTGTGTCTTTACAAATCATGTCCAATCAATTGAATTGACCACAGGTGGACTCCAATCAAGTTGTAGAAACATCTCAAGGATGATCAATGGAAACAGGATGCATCTGAGCTCAATTTCGAGTCTCATAGCAAAGGGTCTGAATACTTATGTAAATTAGCTATTTCTGTTTTTTATTTAAGGAATTTTCAAAAATGTATAACCTGTTTTCGCATTGTCATTATGGGTTATTGTGATGTCATTATGGGTTATTGTGATGTCATCATGGGGTATTGTGATGTCATCATGGGGTATTGTGATGTCATCATGGGGTATTGTGTGTAGATTGATGAGGATTTTATTTTCTTTAATCCATTTTAGAATAAGGCTGTAATGTAACAAAATGTGGAAAGAAGTGAAGGGGTCTGAATACTCTCTGAATGCACTGTACCTCCACTAAGACAAGCTCATTGTCCTCCCTCCCAAAAGCCTGGGATGAGTGAGATAACCAAGCTCCCGGGTCAGTAGATTCACACACACTGACACACACTGACACACCCATACACACACTGGCACACACACACACACACACACACACACACACACACACACACACACACACACACACACACACACACACACACACACACACACACACACACACACACACACAAACTGACACACACAATCAAACTGACACACACACACACACACACACACACACACACACACACACACACACACACAAACTGACTCTATTAACCCCCAAAAAGTATCTACATTTTGTCCTCCATGTCTTGTCTCCAATTGGCTACCCAGGACAGGACCATGCAGCCTTAGAAATAAGGTGAAATGAATAACTTGGTTAACGTCGGAGTACTTTCATATGTGATGAGATGATGTCACGCTGTTGAAGTGGTTGCAGGTTCACCTGTCTCATCTAAATCCTCTTCTTTTGGGGGGGGCTGCTATAGACCACCAAGTGTAGACTGGTACTATCAGGAGAATATGAGCTGCTATAGACCACCAAGTGTAGACTGGTAATATCAGGAGAATATGAGCTGCTATAGACCACCAAGTGTAGACTGGTACTATCAGGAGAATATGAGCTGCTATAGACCACCAAGTGTAGACTGGTACTATCAGGAGAATATGGGCTGCTATAGACCACCAAGTGTAGACTGGTACTATCAGGAGAATATGAGCTGCGATGTTAAGAGGTCTATTTTCTGTCTGACCTGAACATTGACTGGTTAGCAACGAGCTGTCCTCTCAAACGTAGACCCTCCAGAGCAAACGGAGCAGCTGCTTCCTCACTTTCAAAATAGGGTGTCTTTTTGGACCCATACTTTTTTTTTTTTAAACTTGAAAATGATCCTGATCGATAATTGATAATTTGCAATGATTTGTTTTGAGCTAGTTTGTTTAAAAAAAATAATAATAGAGATAATAATTGTAATAATCGCCTCAAGAGTAATGGTTTTCACCGCTGTGTTGGTTCGGTGCAGTTAGAAGACAATACTGGTGTTTTTATTAAAATGACACGGCACCTGCAAAAGAAAATGTCTAACTATTTTGACGTGCTGTTACATTTTGTGTCGTTGTTTCACATTCGATGCACTCAGGGTGTTGTAACATAGCAGTTATGCGGCACCACAACCAAATTCATTGTAGTTTCCCCCTTTGCCTGTCAACCGTGATGAAGCACGTCTCTGTAGTCCAGACTCTACGTCAGTCTACGTCCTTCCGCCAGCTCACCAAAGGTTGGACCTTAGCAGGACAACTGCATGTCAATGAGTAGCTCCCAAAGTAGACACTGATAAATAATCAATAGGCTTTAAAATTACATGATTTAAGTCTGTGAAATTATTTTCCTCCGTATTTAAACACCATTCTGCCTTTTTTTTTTTTTACATATATTTTCCCAACATCAATGGGTTTAAATCACGTTGTTAAAATGTTTTTAAATTCCGTTACTGAAGTAACATTCCTGGGCTGAGCCCCGTATGCCTGCTCGTTCCGTAGCCGCTTCGCACTTACGAGTGTGGTTACATGCACACAATTATGTGATTTATTGTTGATAATCAGATCAATATAATAGTTCAATTAAAACATGCTTTGCAAGAAGAAGAAGAAGAAGAATTTCCTGAATAATCCTGTTTTTACATGGACACATCTGTAATCAGGCTACCCGATGGCACTCTGAAATGCAGCGAAACGTGTTATATTTTTGAGAAGCATTTTTTAATTCTGAAAACTACTTGTAAAACGCGTACGTTCAGTTGTTCCCGAACACACACGGCGTGTCTCTCTCCGTCGGTACCGACACACGCTCGGATCAAACACACACGTCGTGTCTCTCTCCTCCGGTACCGACACACGCTCGGATCAAACACACACGGCGTGTCTCTCTCCGCCGGTACCGACACACGCTCGGATCAAACACACACGGCGTGTCTCTCTCCTCCGGTACCGACACACGCTCGGATCAAACACACACGGCGTGTCTCTCTCCTCCGGTACCGACACACGCTCGGATCAAACACACACGGCGTGTCTCTCTCCGTCGGTACCGACACACGCTCGGATCAAACACACACGTCGTGTCTCTCTCCGCCGGTACCGACACACGCTCGGATCAAACACACACGGCGTGTCTCTCTCCTCCGGTACCGACACACGCTCGGATCAAACACACACGGCGTGTCTCTCTCCTCCGGTACCGACACACGCTCTGATCAAACACACACGTCGTGTCTCTCTCCTCCGGTACCGACACACGCTCGGATCAAACACACACGTCGTGTCTCTCTCCTCCGGTACCGACACACGCTCGGATCAAACACACACGGCGTGTCTCTCTCCGCCGGTACCGACACACGCTAGGATCAAACACACACGTCGTGTCTCTCTCCTCCGGTACCGACACACGCTAGGATCAAACACACACGGCGTGTCTCTCTCCGCCGGTACCGACACACGCTAGGATCAAACACACACGTCGTGTCTCTCTCCGCTGGTACCGACACACGCTAGGATCAAACACACACGTCGTGTCTCTCTCCGCTGGTACCGACACACGCTAGGATCAAACACACACGTCGTGTCTCTCTCCTCCGGTACCGACACACGCTAGGATCAAACACACACGTCGTGTCTCTCTCCTCCGGTACCGACACACGCTAGGATCAAACACACACGTCGTGTCTCTCTCCGCTGGTACCGACACACGCTAGGATCAAACACACACGTCGTGTCTCTCTCCGCTGGTACCGACACACGCTAGGATCAAACACACACGTCGTGTCTCTCTCCGCTGGTACCGACACACGCTAGGATCAAACACACACGGCGTGTCTCTCTCCTCCGGTACCGACACACGCTAGGATCAAACACACACGTCGTGTCTCTCTCCTCCGGTACCGACACACGCTAGGATCAAACACACACGTCGTGTCTCTCTCCGCTGGTACCGACACACGCTAGGATCAAACACACACGGCGTGTCTCTCTCCGCCGGTACCGACACACGCTAGGATCAAACACACACGGCGTGTCTCTCTCCGTCGGTACCGACACACGCTCGGATCAAACACACACGTCGTGTCTCTCTCCGCCGGTACCGACACACGCTCGGATCAAACACACACGGCGTGTCTCTCTCCTCCGGTACCGACACACGCTAGGATCAAACACACACGGCGTGTCTCTCTCCGCCGGTACCGACACACGCTAGGATCAAACACACACGGCGTGTCTCTCTCCGTCGGTACCGACACACGCTCGGATCAAACACACACGGCGTGTCTCTCTCCGTCGGTACCGACACACGCTCGGATCAAACACACACGGCGTGTCTCTCTCCGTCGGTACCGACACACGCTAGGATCAAACACACACGTCGTGTCTCTCTCCGCCGGTACCGACACACGCTAGGATCAAACACACACGGCGTGTCTCTCTCCGTCGGTACCGACACATGCTCGGATCAAACACACACGTCGTGTCTCTCTCCTCCGGTACCGACACACGCTCGGATCAAACACACACGTCGTGTCTCTCTCCTCCGGTACCGACACACGCTCGGATCAAACACACACGTCGTGTCTCTCTCCGCCGGTACCGACACACGCTAGGATCAAACACACACGGCGTGTCTCTCTCCTCCGGTACCGACACACGCTCTGATCAAACACACACGGCGTGTCTCTCTCCTCCGGTACCGACACACGCTCGGATCAAACACACACGTCGTGTCTCTCTCCTCCGGTACCGACACACGCTAGGATCAAACACACACGGCGTGTCTCTCTCCGCCGGTACCGACACACGCTAGGATCAAACACACACGTCGTGTCTCTCTCCGCTGGTACCGACACACGCTAGGATCAAACACACACGGCGTGTCTCTCTCCGCTGGTACCGACACACGCTAGGATCAAACACACACGGCGTGTCTCTCTCCTCCGGTACCGACACACGCTAGGATCAAACACACACGGCGTGTCTCTCTCCGCTGGTACCGACACACGCTAGGATCAAACACACACGTCGTGTCTCTCTCCGCTGGTACCGACACACGCTAGGATCAAACACACACGGCGTGTCTCTCTCCGCCGGTACCGACACACGCTAGGATCAAACACACACGTCGTGTCTCTCTCCGCTGGTACCGACACACGCTCGGATCAAACACACTTCTGGATCGCCCATTTTAACGTGTTTACGTGTCCTAATCATTTCAAATATTGCTCGGAGAAACCAGGTGTTTTAATCATATTTTATGCTTACTTAGATTTTGACTTTACGCCGATATAAGATAAGCACAGGAAGGTGTTTACATGACTATTGCCATAATCACTTTAATATCAAATGATCAGTGTGTTTTATATTTCTTATATGGAATCATGTAGTAACCAAAAAATGGTTATACAGAAGATAGCCCTATTTGGTAAAAGACCAAGTCCATATTATGGTAAGAACAGCTCAAATAAGCAGAGAAACGACAGGCCATCATTACTTTAAGAAATGAAGGTCAGTCAATGCTGAAAATCTCAAGAACTTTGAACATTTCTTCCAAGTGCAGTCGCAAGTTACCAGCCTCAGAAATTGCTGCCCAAATATATGCTTCAGAGTTTAAGTAACAGACACATCTCAACATCAACTGTTCAGAGGAGACTGTGTGAATCAGGCCTTCATGGTCGAATGGCTGCAAAGAAACCACTAATAAAGGACACCAGTAAGAAGAAGAGACTTGCTTGGGCCAAGAAACACGAGCAATGGACATTAGACCGGTGGAAATCTGTCCTTTGGTCTGATGAGTCCAAATATGAGATGTTTGGTTCCAACCGCTGTGTTTTCGTGAGACGCAGAGTAGGTGAACGGATGATCTCCGCATGTGTGGTTCCATCGTGAAGCATGGAGGAGGAGGTGTGATGGTGTGGGGGTGCTTTGCTGGTGACACTTTCTGTGATTTGTTTAGAATTCAAGGCACACTTAACCAGCATGGCTACCACAGCATTCTGCAGCGATACGTCATCCCATCTGGTTTGTGCTTAGTGGGACTATCATTTGTTTTTCAACAGGACAGTGACCCAACACACCTCCAGGCTGTGTAAGGGCTATTTGACCAAGAAGGAGAGTGATGGAGTGCTGCATCAGATGACCTGGCCTGCACAATTACCCGACCTCAACCCAATTGAGATGGTTTGGGATGAGTTGGACCGCAGAGTGACGGAAAAGCAGCCAACAAGTGCTCAGCATACGTGGGAACTCCTTCAAGACTGTTGGAAAAGCATTCCAGGTGAAGCTGGTTGAGAGAATGAGTAGATGTGTCCAAACTTTTGACTGTTACTGTATATGCAATATTTTTTGTTTGAGTCACAGGGTTAGTATGGTTTCAGACCTGTCAATTAATTATTTACAGGGAAAGGAGTAGATTTGTAATAAACACTTTTTCAGTAATTTATTGTTGCAAAGAAAACTTGTTGTGTTCATGAATATAGTTTCCCCCACAAGCTTTTGCACACACACACACACACACACACACTTTCAGACAGTCAGAAGCCCATTGCCATGGCAACACTGGTACAGGTACTGGGACAAAACGGGGAAGGAGGGATTTTCAACTGATCAATTATAAGAAACATGACCACTAGTGTGTAACATGTTAGAACTTATAATATTACACTGGAGAGGAGGAGACGGTGAGGGAGAGGAGGAGACGGTGAGGGAGAGGAGGAGACGGTGAGGGAGAGGAGGAGACGGTGAGGGAGAGGAGGAGACGGTGAGGGAGAGGAGGAGACGGTGAGGGAGACAGAGAGGAGGAGGAGGAGGAGTGGTGAGGGAGACTGAGAGGAGGAGGAGGAGTGGTGAGGGAGACAGAGGAGGAGGAGGGGTGAGGGAGGAGACGGTGAGGGAGACTGAGAGGAGGAGGAGGAGTGGTGAGGGAGGAGACGGTGAGGGGGAGTGGTGAGGGAGACAGAGGAGGAGGAGGAGGAGTGGTGAGGGAGACAGAGGAGGAGGAGGAGGAGTGGTGAGGGAGACAGAGGAGGAGGTAGAGTGGTGAGGGAGACAGAGGAGGAGGAGGAGTGGTGAGGGAGACAGAGGAGGAGTGGTGAGGGAGACAGAGGAGGAGGAGGAGGAGTGGTGAGGGAGACAGAGGAGGAGGAGGAGGAGTGGTGAGGGAGACAGAGAGGAGGAGGAGGAGGAGTGGTGAGGGAGACAGAGAGGAGGAGGAGGAGGAGTGGTGAGGGAGACAGAGGAGGAGGAGTGGTGAGGGAGACAGAGGAGGAGGAGGAGGAGGAGTGGTGAGGGAGACAGAGAGGAGGAGGAGGAGGAGTGGTGAGGGTAGACAGAGGAGGAGGAGGAGGAGGAGTGGTGAGGGAGACAGAGAGGAGGAGGAGGAGGAGGAGTGGTGAGGGAGACAGAGAGGAGGAGGAGGAGGAGTGGTGAGGGAGACAGAGAGGAGGAGGAGGAGGAGTGGTGAGGGAGACAGAGGAGGAGGAGGAGGAGGAGTGGTGAGGGAGACAGAGGAGGAGGAGGAGGAGTGGTGAGGGAAACAGAGGAGGAGGAGGAGTGGTGAGGGAGACAGAGGAGGAGGAGGAGGAGTGGTGAGGGAGACAGAGGAGGAGGAGGAGTGGTGAGGGAGACAGAGGAGGAGGGGTGAGGGAGACAGGAGGAGGAGGAGGAGGAGTGGTGAGGGAGACAGAGGAGGAGGAGTGGTGAGGGAGACAGAGGAGGAGGAGTGGTGAGGGGGATGTGTATGATGATAAAAAGGGCTTCGCTGCTTGAGGAAATGGACAGACACAAGTAATACCCTCAAACAAACCTGTATATCAGTTTCACATTTTTATTCTCTCTCACTACTCTGATCTGTGACTTCAGTCTTTATCTCAACCTCTGTTCCCAGGGCAACAGCCTGGAGCCCCACCCTCACCTCCCAGGTCTGGGTCATGACGTTTAACAGGGCAGTAATCTCTCTCTCTCCAGTAGCTACAGGGCAGTAATCTCTCTCTCTCTCTCCAGTAGCTACAGGGCAGTAATCTCTCTCTCTCTCTCTCCAGTAGCTACAGGGCAGTAATCTCTCTCTCTCTCTCTCCAGTAGCTACAGGGCAGTAATCTCTCTCTCTCTCTCTCCAGTAGCTACAGGGCAGTAATCTCTCTCTCTCTCTCTCCAGTAGCTACAGGGCAGTAATCTCTCTCTCTCTCTCCAGTAGCTACAGGGCAGTAATCTCTCTCTCTCTCTCCAGTAGCTACAGGGCAGTAATCTCTCTCTCTCTCTCTCCAGTAGCTACAGGGCAGTAATCTCTCTCTCTCTCTCTCCAGTAGCTACAGGGCAGTAATCTCTCTCTCTCTCTCCAGTAGCTACAGGGCAGTAATCTCTCTCTCTCTCTCCAGTAGCTACAGGGCAGTAATCTCTCTCTCTCTCTCCAGTAGCTACAGGGCAGTAATCTCTCTCTCTCTCTCCAGTAGCTACAGGGCAGTAATCTCTCTCTCTCTCTCCAGTAGCTACAGGGCAGTAATCTCTCTCTCTCTCTCCAGTAGCTACAGGGCAGTAATCTCTCTCCTCTCTCTCCAGTAGCTACAGGGCAGTAATCTCTCTCTCTCTCTCTCTCCAGTAGCTACAGGGCAGTAATCTCTCTCTCTCTCTCTCCAGTAGCTACAGGGCAGTAATCTCTCTCTCTCTCCAGTAGCTACAGGGCAGTAATCTCTCTCTCTCTCTCCAGTAGCTACAGGGCAGTAATCTCTCTCTCCAGTAGCTACAGGGTAGTAATCTCTCTCTCTCTCTATCTCTCTCCAGTAGCTACAGGGCGGTAATCTCTCTCTCTCCAGTAGCTACAGGGCAGTAATCTCTCTCTCCAGTAGCTACAGGGTAGTAATCTCTCTCTCTCTCTCTCCAGTAGCTACAGGGCAGTAATCTCTCTCTCCAGTAGCTACAGGGTAGTAATCTCTCTCCCTCTCTCTCCAGTAGCTACAGGGCAGTAATCTCTCTCTCTCTCTCCAGTAGCTACAGGGCAGTAATCTCTCTCTCTCTCTCCAGTAGCTACAGGGCAGTAATCTCTCTCTCTCTCTCCAGTAGCTACAGGGCAGTAATCTCTCTCTCTCTCTCCAGTAGCTACAGGGCAGTAATCTCTCTCTCTCTCTCCAGTAGCTACAGGGCAGTAATCTCTCTCTCTCTCTCTCTCTCCAGTAGCTACAGGGCAGTAATCTCTCTCTCTCTCTCCAGTAGCGACAGGGCAGTAATCTCTCTCTCTCTCTCTCTCCAGTAGCTACAGGGCAGTAATCTCTCTCTCTCTCTCCAGTAGCTACAGGGCAGTAATCTCTCTCTCTCTCTCTCTCTCTCTCTCTCTCTCTCTCTCTCTCTCTCTCTCTCTCTCTCTCTCTCTCCAGTAGCTACAGGGCAGTAATCTCTCTCTCTTTCCGTTAGATGTTGAGATTGAACATCCTCTTTCTGTCTGTCTGTCTCAGAAACATCATGAGGGTGTGAGGGAGATACTGAGGAATCGTGGAGCTCTCCAGATTCCTCTGATGAAGAGAAAGGAGGACCAGACCACGTTCAGCGCCACCACTACCTGTCTACTGCCACCACTACCTGTCTACTGCCACCACTACCTGTCTACTGCCACCACTACCTGTCTACTGCCACCACTACCTGTCTACTGCCACCACTACCTGTCTACTGCCACCACTACCTGTCTACTGCCACCCCTACCTGTCTACTGCCACCCCTACCTGTCTACTGCCACCCCTACCTGTCTACTGCCACCCCTACCTGTCTACTGCCGCCCCTACCTGTCTACTGCCGCCACTACCTGTCTACTGCCGCCACTACCTGTCTACTGCCGCCACTACCTGTCTACTGCCGCTACTACCTGTCTACTGCCACCCCTACCTGTCTACTGCCACCCCTACCTGTCTACTGCCACCCCTACCTGTCTACTGACACCACTACCTGTCTACTGCCGCCACTACCTGTCTACTGCCGCCACTACCTGTCTACTGCCGCCACTACCTGTCTACTGCCGCCACTACCTGTCTACTGCCGCCACTACCTGTCTACTGCCACCCCTACCTGTCTACTGCCACCCCTACCTGTCTACTGCCACCCCTACCTGTCTACTGCCACCCCTACCTGTCTACTGACGCCACTACCTGTCTACTGCCGCCACTACCTGTCTACTGCCACCCCTACCTGTCTACTGCCAGCCAACACACCCATGCAGAACACTTGATTGGTTTGCTAAGTGGCAACTCGTCACTAGTTTCCATATAGCCGTTCTCCAACCCTTTTTATTCTCTTCCTGAAACAAGAACAGTTAGGAGTTTTTTCCCCCTCTGTTTTGGTGAAGGCTGTCCTATGTTTGGAAATGGTTTTGTCAGTCACTAAGAATCACTCACTTGCAATGCCCACTCATTACCTAGGGCCCCTAGTGGCTCTGTGTTCATTACCTTGGGCCCCTAGTGGCTCTGTGTTCATTACCTTGGGCCCCTAGTGGCTGTATGTGTTTATTACCTTGGGCCCCTAGTGGCTGTATGTGTTCATTACCTTGGGCCCCTAGTGGCTGTATGTGTTTATTACCTTGGGCCCCTAGTGGCTCTGTGTTTATTACCATGGGCCCCTAGTGGCTCTGTGTTTATTACCTTGGGCCCCTAGTGGCTCTGTGTTCATTACCTTGGGCCCCTAGTGGCTCTGTGTTTATTACCTTGGGCCCCTAGTGGCTCTGTGTTCATTACCTTGGGCCCCTAGTGGCTCTGTGTTTATTACCTTGGGCCCCTAGTGGCTCTGTGTTTATTACCTTGGGCCCCTAGTGGCTCTGTGTTCATTACCTTGGGCCCCTAGTAGCTCTGTGTTTATTACCTTGGGCCCCTAGTGGCTCTGTGTTTATTACCTTGGGCCCCTAGTGGCTCTGTGTTTATTACCTTGGGCCCCTAGTGGCTCTGTGTTCATTACCTTGGGCCCCTAGTGGCTCTGTGTTTATTACCTTGGGCCCCTAGTGGCTCTGTGTTCATTACCTTGGGCCCCTAGTGGCTCTGTGTTTATTACCTTGGGCCCCTAGTGGCTCTGTGTTTATTACCTTGGGCCCCTAGTGGCTCTGTGTTTATTACCTTGGGCCCCTAGTGGCTCTGTGTTCATTACCTTGGGCCCCTAGTAGCTCTGTGTTTATTACCTTGGGCCCCTAGTGGCTCTGTGTTTATTACCTTGGGCCCCTAGTGGCTCTGTGTTTATTACCTTGGGCCCCTAGTGGCTGTATGTGTTTATTACCTTGGGCCCCTAGTGGCTCTGTGTTTATTACCATGGGCCCCTAGTGGCTCTGTGTTTATTACCTTGGGCCCCTAGTGGCTCTGTGTTTATTACCTTGGGCCCCTAGTGGCTCTGTGTTTATTACCTTGGGCCCCTAGTGGCTGTATGTGTTTATTACCTTGGGCCCCTAGTGGCTCTGTGTTTATTACCTTGGGCCCCTAGTGGCTCTGTGTTTATTACCTTGGGCCCCTAGTGGCTCTGTGTTTATTACCATGGGCCCCTAGTGGCTGTATGTGTTTATTACCTTGGGCCCCTAGTGGCTGTATGTGTTTATTACCTTGGGCCCCTAGTGGCTCTGTGTTTATTACCTTGGGCCCCTAGTGGCTGTATGTGTTTATTACCTTGGGCCCCTAGTGGCTGTATGTGTTCATTACCTTGGGCCCCTAGTGGCTGTATGTGTTCATTACCTTGGGCCCCTAGTGGCTGTATGTGTTTATTACCTTGGGCCCCTAGTGGCTCTGTGTTTATTACCATGGGCCCCTAGTGGCTCTGTGTTTATTACCTTGGGCCCCTAGTGGCTCTGTGTTTATTACCTTGGGCCCCTAGTGGCTCTGTGTTTATTACCTTGGGCCCCTAGTGGCTCTGTGTTCATTACCTTGGGCCCCTAGTGGCTCTGTGTTTATTACCTTGGGCCCCTAGTGGCTCTGTGTTTATTACCTTGGGCCCCTAGTGGCTCTGTGTTCATTACCTTGGGCCCCTAGTAGCTCTGTGTTTATTACCTTGGGCCCCTAGTGGCTCTGTGTTTATTACCTTGGGCCCCTAGTGGCTCTGTGTTTATTACCTTGGGCCCCTAGTGGCTCTGTGTTCATTACCTTGGGCCCCTAGTGGCTCTGTGTTCATTACCTTGGGCCCCTAGTGGCTCTGTGTTCATTACCTTGGGCCCCTAGTGGCTCTGTGTTCATTACCTTGGGCCCCTAGTGGCTCTGTGTTTATTACCTTGGGCCCCTAGTGGCTCTGTGTTTATTACCTTGGGCCCCTAGTGGCTCTGTGTTTATTACCTTGGGCCCCTAGTGGCTCTGTGTTCATTACCTTGGGCCCCTAGTAGCTCTGTGTTTATTACCTTGGGCCCCTAGTGGCTCTGTGTTTATTACCTTGGGCCCCTAGTGGCTCTGTGTTTATTACCTTGGGCCCCTAGTGGCTGTATGTGTTTATTACCTTGGGCCCCTAGTGGCTCTGTGTTTATTACCATGGGCCCCTAGTGGCTCTGTGTTTATTACCTTGGGCCCCTAGTGGCTCTGTGTTTATTACCTTGGGCCCCTAGTGGCTCTGTGTTTATTACCTTGGGCCCCTAGTGGCTGTATGTGTTTATTACCTTGGGCCCCTAGTGGCTCTGTGTTTATTACCTTGGGCCCCTAGTGGCTCTGTGTTTATTACCTTGGGCCCCTAGTGGCTCTGTGTTTATTACCATGGGCCCCTAGTGGCTGTATGTGTTTATTACCTTGGGCCCCTAGTGGCTCTGTGTTTATTACCTTGGGCCCCTAGTGGCTCTGTGTTTATTACCTTGGGCCCCTAGTGGCTCTGTGTTTATTACCTTGGGCCCCTAGTAGCTCTGTGTTTATTACCTTGGGCCCCTAGTGGCTCTGTGTTTATTACCTTGGGCCCCTAGTGGCTCTGTGTTTATTACCTTGGGCCCCTAGTGGCTCTGTGTTTATTACCTTGGGCCCCTAGTGGCTCTGTGTTTATTACCTTGGGCCCCTAGTGGCTCTGTGTTTATTACCTTGGGCCCCTAGTGGCTCTGTGTTTATTACCTTGGGCCCCTAGTGGCTCTGTGTTTATTACCTTGGGCCCCTAGTGGCTCTGTGTTTATTACCTTGGGCCCCTAGTGGCTCTGTGTTTATTACCATGGGCCCCTAGTGGCTGTATGTGTTTATTACCTTGGGCCCCTAGTGGCTCTGTGTTTATTACATTGGGCCCCTAGTGGCTCTGTGTTTATTACCTTGGGCCCCTAGTGGCTCTGTGTTTATTACCTTGGGCCCCTAGTGGCTCTGTGTTTATTACCTTGGGCCCCTAGTGGCTCTGTGTTTATTACCGTGGGCCCCTAGTGGCTGTATGTGTTTATTACCTTGGGCCCCTAGTGGCTGTATGTGTTTATTACCTTGGGCCCCTAGTGGCTCTGTGTTCATTACCGTGGGCCCCTAGTGGCTCTGTGTTCATTACCTTGGGCCCCTAGTGGCTCTGTGTTTATTACCGTGGGCCCCTAGTGGCTCTGTGTTTATTACCTTGGGCCCCTAGTGGCTCTGTGTTCATTACCGTGGGCCCCTAGTGGCTCTGTGTTTATTACCTTGGGCCCCTAGTGGCTCTGTGTTCATTACCTTGGGCCCCTAGTGGCTCTGTGTTTATTACCTTGGGCCCCTAGTGGCTCTGTGTTCATTACCGTGGGCCCCTAGTGGCTGTATGTGTTCATTACCTTGGGCCCCTAGTGGCTCTGTGTTTATTACCTTGGGCCCCTAGTGGCTCTGTGTTTATTACCTTGGGCCCCTAGTAGCTCTGTGTTCATTACCTTGGGCCCCTAGTAGCTCTGTGTTTATTACCTTGGGCCCCTAGTGGCTCTGTGTTTATTACCTTGGGCCCCTAGTGGCTCTGTGTTTATTACCATGGGCCCCTAGTGGCTCTGTGTTTATTACCTTGGGCCCCTAGTAGCTGTATGTGTTCATTACCTTGGGCCCCTAGTGGCTCTGTGTTCATTACCTTGGGCCCCTAGTGGCTCTGTGTTCATTACCTTGGGCCCCTAGTGGCTGTATGTGTTTATTACCTTGGGCCCCTAGTGGCTCTGTGTTTATTACCTTGGGCCCCTAGTGGCTGTATGTGTTTATTACCTTGGGCCCCTAGTGGCTCTGTGTTTATTACCTTGGGCCCCTAGTGGCTCTGTGTTTATTACCTTGGGCCCCTAGTGGCTCTGTGTTCATTACCGTGGGCCCCTAGTGGCTCTGTGTTTATTACCTTGGGCCCCTAGTGGCTCTGTGTTTATTACCTTGGGCCCCTAGTGGCTGTATGTGTTTATTACCTTGGGCCCCTAGTGGCTCTGTGTTTATTACCTTGGGCCCCTAGTGGCTCTGTGTTTATTACCTTGGGCCCCTAGTGGCTCTGTGTTTATTACCTTGGGCCCCTAGTGGCTCTGTGTTTATTACCTTGGGCCCCTAGTGGCTCTGTGTTTATTACCATGGGCCCCTAGTGGCTGTATGTGTTTATTACCTTGGGCCCCTAGTGGCTCTGTGTTTATTACCTTGGGCCCCTAGTGGCTCTGTGTTCATTACCGTGGGCCCCTAGTGGCTCTGTGTTTATTACCTTGGGCCCCTAGTAGCTGTATGTGTTTATTACCTTGGGCCCCTAGTGGCTCTGTGTTTATTACCTTGGGCCCCTAGTGGCTCTGTGTTTATTACCTTGGGCCCCTAGTGGCTCTGTGTTTATTACCTTGGGCCCCTAGTGGCTCTGTGTTTATTACCTTGGGCCCCTAGTGGCTCTGTGTTCATTACCGTGGGCCCCTAGTGGCTCTGTGTTTATTACCTTGGGCCCCTAGTGGCTCTGTGTTTATTACCTTGGGCCCCTAGTAGCTGTATGTGTTCATTACCTTGGGCCCCTAGTGGCTCTGTGTGTGTGTTTCACATTTGTCATTAATAAATATGTTTCTATATTTCATAATTCTTTGACTTTTATTTGTAGGTAAATAATTATTTATTTAATAATTATTAATAACTAAAATAGTTGGCGCTTAATGATAGTAATTTGTCATATACAGAATGTTATGTATTTATATGACCAGGTAATATGCAGTCCACAAGAAACAATAACTGATTCAAGATAATAATTGCATGAGAAAGGTAATTCTCATCCAGAACAACACTTCTATATGTTATATATATATATATATGTATGTTCTATATGAAGTTTGCTACTGTACCACAATCAATGTATTAACTCAGGTAACGTTCACCAATGTGAACAGTAACATCACTTTTGGAGACTGTAGTGGTTGTTCAAGAGATTTTAGTTCGGGCTGAGGCCTTCAGGTTCACACTTCCCCCTTCGTCAAAAACGGGGGGGAAAACTTGTTTTCAGCTACTCATAATAAATAATTACTAGTAAACACTAATATTACTAATAAATACTAATATTACTAGTAAACACTAATATCACAAATAAATACTAATATTACTAGTAAATACTAATATTACTAATACATACTAATATTACTAGTAAATACTAATATTACTAATAAATATTAATATTATTAATAAACACTAATATAGGCTGTGTGGGATTCTAATAGGCTGTGTGGGATTCTAATAGGCTGTGTGGGATTCTAATAGGCTGTGTGGGATTCTAATAGGCTGTGTGGGATTCTAATAGGCTGTGTGGGATTCTAATAGGCTGTGTGTGGTCGACAGAGACTAAAAACAAACAGCTTTGTGTCGATCACGTGACCTGTCGTCAGCTGACTGTAGAACAACTCAAAGGAGTCACTGTGTGTGTGTGTGTGTGTGTTGCTGTGTGTGCGCGTCGTTTCTCATAGGGAGAATGAGGATTTTGGTTTGTGTTCTAAATTCTGCTAAAACTGAATCTGAAATTCATCCCTCTGGGTTGGGACGGGACCCTATAAAGACTGAGGACAAAACATCAGAATATAACATTAAAGGGTTAGAATCATGTCAACATAGACAGAGGCTGGTGAATGAAACACACAACACACACACTCCCAGCCCTGTGCAGGTGTGAAGTCAACGTTGCCTGCTGGGAAACAGTCAGCGTTGCCTGCTGGATGACAGTCAGCGTTGCCTGCTGGGAAACAGTCAGCGTTGCCTGCTGGGAAACAGTCAGCGTTGCCTGCTGGGAAACAGTCAGCGTTGCCTGCTGGGAAACAGTCAGCGTTGCCTGCTGGATGACAGTCAGCGTTGCCTGCTGGGAAACAGTCAGCGTTGCCTGCTGGGAAACAGTCAGCGTTGCCTGCTGGATGACAGTCAGCGTTGCCTGCTGGATGACAGTCAGCGGTGGCGCTGGGAAACAGTCAGCGTTGCCTGCTGGATGACAGTCAGCGTTGCCTGCTGGATGACAGTCAGCGTTGCCTGCTGGATGACAGTCAGCGTTGCCTGCTGGATGACAGTCAGCGTTGCCTGCTGGATGACAGTCAGCGTTGCCTGCTGGGAAACAGTCAGCGTTGCCTGCTGGATGACAGTCAGCGTTGCCTGCTGGGAAACAGTCGGCGTTGCCTGCTGGGAAACAGTCGGCGTTGCCTGCTGGGAAACAGTCGGCGTTGCTTGCTGGGAGACAGTCGGCGTTGCCTGCTGGGAAACAGTCGGCGTTGCTTGCTGGGAGACAGTCGGCGTTGCCTGCTGGGTGACAGTCGGCGTTGCCTGCTGGGTGCCAGTCGGCGTTGCCTGCTGGATGACAGTCGGCGTTGCCTGCTGGGAAACAGTCGGCGTTGCCTGCTGGGAAACAGTCGGCGTTGCCTGCTGGGAGACAGTCGGCGTTGCCTGCTGGATGACAGTCGGCGTTGCCTGCTGGGAAACAGTCGGCATTGCCTGCTGGGAAACAGTCGGCGTTGCCTGCTGGGAAACAGTCGGCGTTGCCTGCTGGGAAACAGTCAGCGTTGCCTGCTGGATGACAGTCGGCGTTGCCTGCTGGATGACAGTCGGCGTTGCCTGCTGGATGACAGTCGGCGTTGCCTGCTGGATGACAGTCGGCGTTGCCTGCTGGATGACAGTCGGCGTTGCCTGCTGGGAGACAGTCGGCGTTGCCTGCTGGGAAACAGTCGGCGTTGCTTGCTGGGAGACAGTCGGCGTTGCCTGCTGGGAGACAGTCGGCGTTGCCTGCTGGGTGACAGTCGGCGTTGCCTGCTGGGTGACAGTCGGCGTTGCCTGCTGGGTGACAGTCGGCGTTGCCTGCTGGGTGACAGTCGGCGTTGCCTGCTGGGAGACAGTCGGCGTTGCCTGCTGGGAGACAGTCGGCGTTGCCTGCTGGATGACAGTCGGCGTTGCCTGCTGGGTGACAGTCGGCGTTGCCTGCTGGGTGACAGTCGGCGTTGCCTGCTGGGAGACAGTCGGCGTTGCCTGCTGGATGACAGTCAGCGTTGCCTGCTGGGAAACAGTCAGCGTTGCCTGCTGGATGACAGTCAGCGTTGCCTGCTGGATGACAGTCAGCGTTGCCTGCTGGATGACAGTCAGTGGTGGCGCTGTAGATTCCAGGCCTCAGCTCATCAGTCGCCAGTCTGTTGCTCCGCCCCTCTATCCGCCCACCCCCCTCAGAGCTTATGTAAAGGAGTCAGGGAGGGAGGGAGGGAGGGAGCCAGGGCAAGCTGAAGAAGGGTTTTTAAGCCTTGAGACAATTGAGACATGGATTGTGTCTGTGTGACATTTAGATGGTGAGACCAAAGATTTAAATGCGTTCGGTTTGAGTGCGTCAAGAACTGCAACGCTGCTGGGTTTTTTCACACTCAACAGTTTCCTGTGTGTATCAAGAATGGTCCACCACCCAAAGGACATCCAACCAACTTGACACAACTGTGGGAAGCATTGGAGTCAACATGGGCCAGCATCCCTGTGGAACGCTTTCAACACCTTGTAGAGTCCATGCCCCGACGAAGGGAAGCTGTTCTGAGGGTAAAAGGGGTGGCAACTCAATATTAGGAAGGTGTTCTTAATGTTTTGTCCACTCAGTGTATATCTACCACTTTGTGTAGCCTAACCTCCTTAAACGAAAGGTAACTACAAAGTAGCCTATGCCTACCTGGTAGAATCATGATTATTTGCATTAATCCAGTGGCCATTTTGTTTTGAAAACTCCATCCCAAGTGGTCCTACTGACATAGGCGGGGGCGTCCATAAACCCTTCATGTTGGTGCTAGCAAGCAGGCTAGGTATCAACAGCCAATCCAGTAGGGGCTAGAAACTATAGTCAGCTTCGATTGGTTAATAGATTATTTGCATAAAGTTCAGCTTTTCCCCCCAACTTTGGTCCTGCCCTGTTCACGTCCTCGCCCACGCTCCCATTGCCCCCAACGGGTCCACTTCACTTCCTTCATTGAAAATGAATATGGGCTTTTTGTTGTTTCATCGTCTCCAATGTGCTATCTCTTTAGTAAGCTTCCCCTGAAGTAAATTGAACTAAATTGCCAAGTGATATAGCCTAATTAACCTACTCCTGTCCATACAAAAATGAGGATTATTAGCTTCTTAAAAAATGTTGGCGGAGCGGTTTGTTGATGTCAACGTTATTAACAGAGTGCATCATGGTGGCGGTGGGGTAATGGTATGGGAACAGAGTGCCCCATGGTGGAGGTGGGGTAATGGTATGGGAACAGAGTGCCCCATGGTGGAGGTGGGGTTATGGTATGGGAACAGAGTGCCCCATGGTGGAGGTGGGGTAATGGTATGGGAAAAGAGTGCCCCATGGTGGCGGTGGGGTAATGGTATGGGAACAGAGTGCCCCATGGTGGAGGTGGGGTAATGGTATGGGAACAGAGTGCCCCATGGTGGAGGTGGGGTAATGGTATGGGAACAGAGTGCCCCATGGTGGAGGTGGGGTTATGGTATGGGAACAGAGTGCCCCATGGTGGAGGTGGGGTTATGGTATGGGAACAGAGTGCCCCATGGTGGCGGTGGGGTAATGGTATGGGAACAGAGTGCCCCATGGTGGCGGTGGGGTTATGGTATGGGAACAGAGTGCCCCATGGTGGAGGTGGGGTTATGGTATGGGAACAGAGTGCCCCATGGTGGAGGTGGGGTAATGTTATGGGAACAGAGTGCCCCATGGTGGAGGTGGGGTAATGTTATGGGAACAGAGTGCCCCATGGTGGGGTAATGGTATGGGAACAGAGTGCCCCATGGTGGAGGTGGGGTAATGGTATGGGAACAGAGTGCCCCGTGGTGGCGGTGGGGTTATGGTATGGGAACACAGTGCCCCGTGGTGGCGGTGGGGTTATGGTATGGGAACACAGTGCCCCGTGGTGACGGTGGGGTTATGGTATGGGAACACAGTGCCCCATGGTGGAGGTGGGGTTATGGTATGGGAACAGAGTGCCCCATGGTGGCGGTGGGGTAATGGTATGGGAACAGAGTGCCCCATGGTGGAGGTGGGGTTATGGTATGGGGAAGGCGTAAGCTACGGACAACGAACACAATTGCATTTTATCGATGGCAATTTGAATGAACAGAGATACCGTGACGAGATCCTGAGGCCCATTGTTGTGCCATTCATCCGCCGCCATCACCTCATGTTTCAGCATGATAACGCACAGCCCCGTGTCACAAGGATCTGTACACAATTCCTGGAAGCTGAAAATGTCCCAGGTCTTCCATGGGTTGCATACTCACCAGACATTTCACCCATTGAGCATGTTTGGGATGCTCTGGATCGACGTTCCGAAAGCACGGTATCTGTGACCAATAGTTGCATATCTGTATTCCCAGTCATGTGAAATCCATAGATTAGTTTGTTTTGATTGATTTACTTCGTTGTATGAACCTTAACTCAGTAAAATCTTTGAAATTTGTTTCGCATATGTTACATTTTATAATTTTGTTCAGTACAGAAACGCAGCAGTCTGGCTGGAAAATGAAAGGGTAACTACACAAAACATTGTTCCAGGCATAAACAATGGTCCCCTGATGTGGTTGTGTACTTAAAACATCCAATGTTGTTGTTTTTCTATTAACAAATTGTGTTTTTGAGAGCGAAAACTTTTTAAAATAAATGTATATATATAAAATAAAATGTTTTTGACAATATCGTTTTGGTATCAAGTATAATTTTTTTCCCGAATTCTGCCTGAAAGGAACAGATGTCAGTTTGACATCTTCAATAAATACCTTTTGTACTTTATTTGACGTTTTCTTGTCTTTGCTGTTACAGTAAATCTATCCAAGTCAATGTAAGAACACAAGGATGTGCTAACTAAAAGATGGCAAGTCGTTATTAGCCTGGTTCTGTACAGAATACAGGTATATTATGGGACAGGCCAGGCCATTATCAATTATTTTATTTTTTATTTATAAGAAACTTGGTGTGACCACGTCATGTGCTGATGCCATCAACTGAACACATTAGGGTAGAATCCTGGGCTCAGAGACAGTTTCTATCTACAAGCCATCAGACTGCTGAACACTTGAACTGGACTGACCCCCTGCTCGGATTCTCCACACCTTAGAACACATGCACTCACACACACACAGACATCCACACAGACATCCACACAGACATCCACACAGACACACACACAGACACACACACAGACACACACACAGACATCTACACAGACATCCACACAGACATCCACACAGACACACACACAGACAGACATCCACACAGACACACACACAGACACACAGACATCCACACAGACAGACATCCACACAGACAGACATCCACACAGACAGACATCCACACAGACACACACACAGACAGACATCCACACAGACAGACATCCACACAGACATCCACACAGACACACACACACACAGACACACACACAGACACACACGCAGACATCCACGCAGACATCCACGCAGACATCCACACAGACACACACACAGACATCCACACAGACACACACACAGACATCCACACAGACATCACAACTGCTGCTACCAGACTCTTATTATGATTGCGAATATACTACAAAAATGTTGCTAAATCCCCTTAACCCAAAACACGTGTAAATATTGGACTTTGTCTTTATTTAAAAATTTTATTTAACAAAGTTAACCATTTTCACTGTAGTGTCCAAAACGTCTTTCAAGCTGTCAGGCATTCCCTTGGCAGCAAGAGTCTCTCGGTGGATGCTGCAGTGTACCCAAGTGGCGTCGGGAGCAACTGCTTGCACGCGCGTTACCACTCCACTATGTCTCCCTGTCATGGCTTTTGCGCCATAAGTACAGGTACCAACACGTTGACCACCAAAGTCCATTTGATGTCACAAAGCTGTCCAGTACTTCAAAAATATCCTCTCCTGTTGTCCTGGTTTCCAGTGGTTTGCAGAAGAGGATGTCTTCCTTAACTGACCCCCCATAAACGTAACGGACATATAGTAGGAGCTGTGCCAGGCCTGCCACGTCTGTTGACTCATCCAGCTGTAACGCATATAATTCACTGGCTTGTATGCGAAGCAGTAATTGTTTCAAAACATCTCCTGCCAGGTCACTGATGAGTCGTGAAACAGTGCTGTTTGATGAAGGCATTGTCTGTATAGTTTTTTTGGCCTTTCCCCCCCCCCCCCCAGCGTTGTCCCAGACATATCCGTGGCAGCAGGAGGAATTAAGTCCTCCACAATAGTATGGGGCTTGCCTGTCCTAGCCACTCGGTAGCTCACCATATAAGACGCTTCTAGCCCCTTCTTATTTATGGTATCTGCTGCTTTTATACGTCTTACTACTCGAAAGTCGTCTTAATTCTCGCTCAAAAAACTCCTGTGGCTTATTTTGCAATTGTCATGTTTTGTTTAAATGTCTGTGTAAGAGTGAAGGTTTCATTAAGGTGTGTGAGATAGTACTTTATCACATATAACACACTGTGGCTGAGGAAAGGCACTACTCTCAATATCAGTGAACCCCAAATCAATATAGTTCTCATCATAATTGCGCCTCTTTTCGATGGTCCAACTAGGCTACCTGTATTTGACATTGTGTTGTTATTTCGCTGAACACTAGATGGTTTAATTTGATTATTGCCAGTGAAATGAGGCGACTCAGGACAGATTTTTGTGAATAGTCGGACTACAGTATTATTCTATAGTAAAACATACCGAAGATATTTCCCCATGCTCAGACAGAGCTTGATCTGGGACCTGTTAGTTTTATTCAGAGCTCTTGTACCGTTATTCCAGGAATAAGTATCCTGATTATTCCAGGAATAATAGCTGGTCGTAATACTCATAGACATTAACCAGAGTTCTCTCGCTACTCGGTTTTGACGTTTCTCCACACTGCTGCACCTTTCAGTACAGAGCCTGCCAGTACAGTAACTGTTCTGGAAAGTGTGTTGTTTAGTTGATATTAAACGTTTTACACTGTGTTTGGATGCTATATTTAGGAACGTGTTCTCAACTGCTATGTTTAGGATGGACTCTCACACGTGGTGATGGATAAGTCTAGTTTTGACTGCAGCCTGTATGCTGTAGTAAGTTAGGCCTAGTTAAAGTGAGTCCCTGCTCTGCCCAGCCTAGCACTGGACCAATACAACATGACTCTGAGTTGAGATGTCGGAGAGACAGACAACAAGGTTTATACACATATCCACTGTTGGAAACTACATGTTAGTCTGACAGGAATGAGAATGTCTAGATGCTTTTTATAGTGGAGATCAAGTTTCTAAATTGTCTGGCTGGGATGAGGAGACAGTGGATTGTGCAGTCAGATGGAACAGAGTAAATAGGCATTTTAACATCATAGATTTAGCCGGTGGTAACTTGTGGAATAGACACTGGCTGGAATTCAGTTTTAACCAATCAGCATTCAGGATTAGACCCACCCTTTGTATAATGTTAAAGCATGAACACGAGGCTGATGAGGGAGAGAGAGAGAAACAGAGAGTGATGAGGGAGAGAGAAACAGAGAGTGATGAGGGAGAGAGAAACAGAGAGTGATGAGGGAGAGAGAGGGAGAGAGAGTGATGAGGGAGGGAGAGAGAAACAGGGAGTGATGAGGGAGAGAGAAACAGAGAGTGATGAGGGAGAGAGAAACAGAGAGTGATGAGGGAGAGAGAGAGAAACAGAGAGTGATGAGGGAGGGAGAGAGAAACAGAGAGTGATGAGGGAGAGAGAAACAGAGAGTGATGAGGGAGGGAGAGAGAAACAGAGAGTGATGAGGGAGAGAGAAACAGAGAGTGATGAGGGAGAGAGAGAGAAACAGGGAGTGATGAGGGAGAGAGAAACAGAGAGTGATGAGGGAGGGAGAGAGAAACAGGGAGTGATGAGGGAGGGAGAGAGAAACAGGGAGTGATGAGGGAGAGAGAAACAGAGAGTGATGAGGGAGGGAGAGAGAAACAGGGAGTGATGAGGGAGAGAGAAACAGAGAGTGATGAGGGAGGGAGAGAGAAACAGGGAGTGATGAGGGAGAGAGAAACAGAGAGTGATGAGAGAGAGTGATGTCGTTTATTCACTTTAGTTTGTCTATTTCACTTGCTTTGGAAATGTAAATACATGTTTCTCATGCCAATAAAGCTCTTTGAATAGAATTGAATTGAGAATGAGGGAGAGAGGGAGAGGATCCTACATCAGACACAGACAGAGAGACTGGCCCACAAGCACAGACAGAGAGACTGGCCCACAAGCACAACCACAGAGACTGGCCCACAAGCACAAACACAGACAGAGAGACTGGCCCACAAGCACAGACAGAGAGACTGGCCCACAAGCACAGCCACAGAGACTGGCCCACAAGCACAGCCACAGAGATTGGCCCACAAGCACAGACAGAGAGACTGGCCCACAAGCACAGCCACAGAGACTGGCCCACAAGCACAGCCACAGAGACTGGCCCACAAGCACAGCCACAGAGATTGGCCCACAAGCACAGCCACAGAGACTGGCCCACAAGCACAGACACAGAGACTGGCCCACAAGCACAGACAGATAGACTGGCCCACAAGCACAGACAGATAGACTGGCCCACAAGCACAGCCACAGAGACTGGCCCACAAGCACAGCCACAGAGACTGGCCCACAAGCACAGCCACAGAGACTGGCCCACAAGCACAGACAGAGAGACTGGCCCACAAGCACAGACAGAGAGACTGGCCCACAAGCACAGACAGAGAGACTGGCCCACAAGCACAGACAGAGAGACTGGCCCACAAGCACAGACAGAGAGACTGGCCCACAAGCACAGCCACAGAGACTGGCCCACAAGCACAGACAGATAGACTGGCCCACAAGCACAGACAGAGAGACTGGCCCACAAGCACAGCCACAGAGATTGGCCCACAAGCACAGCCACAGAGACTGGCCCACAAGCACAGACACGGAGAAACCGGTCCGTAAGCAGTCACACAGAAACAGACACACACACACAGACAGAAAAAGAGAGAGAATATCGGTCACATTGTTCCAAAGCCTTTTTTGTAAGCTGATGTCTCTTAAGGCCACTGAATAAGCAATGTGACCTGTGTGTGTGTGTGTGTGTGTGTGTGTGTGTGTGTGTGTGTGTGTGTGTGTGTGTGTGTGTGTGTGTGTGTGTGTGTGTGTGTGTGTGTTGTGGCTAAGCTCAGAGCAGCAGGGTTATATTTGGCTCACCACCACTCCAGCAATAGCACAGTCACAAGGCAGTCACAGAACCACAGTCACAAGGCAGTTACAGAACCACGGTCACAAGGCAGTCACAGAACCACGGTCACAAGGCAGTCACAGAACCACGGTCACAAGGCAGTCACAGAACCAAAGTCACAAGGCAGTTACAGAACCACGGTCATAAGGCAGTCACAGAACCGCAGTCACAGAACCACGGTCACAAGGCAGTCACAGAACCACGGTCACAAGGCAGTCACAGAACCACAGTGACAAGGCAGTCACAGAACCAAAGTCACAAGGCAGTTACAGAACCACGGTCACAAGGCAGTCACAGAACCACAGTGACAAGGCAGTCACAGAACCGCAGTCACAGAACCACGGTCACAAGGCAGTCACAGAACCACGGTCACAAGGCAGTTACAGAACCACGGTCACAAGGCAGTCACAGAACCACGGTCACAAGGCAGTCACAGAACCACGGTCACAAGGCAGTCACAGAACCGCAGTCACAGAACCACGGTCACAAGGCAGTCACAGAACCACGGTCACAAGGCAGTCACAGAACCGCAGTCACAGAACCGCAGTCACAGAACCACGGTCACAAGGCAGTCACGGAACCACGGTCACAAGGCAGTCACAGAACCACGGTCACAAGGCAGTCACAGAACCGCAGTCACAGAACCACGGTCACAAGGCAGTCACAGAACCACGGTCACAAGGCAGTCACAGAACCACGGTCACAAGGCAGTCACAGAACCACGGTCACAAGGCAGTCACAGAACCGCAGTCACAGAACCGCAGTCACAGAACCGCAGTCACAGAACCACGGTCACAAGGCAGTCACAGAACCACGGTCACAAGGCAGTCACGGAACCACGGTCACAAGGCAGTCACAGAACCACGGTCACAAGGCAGTCACAGAACCGCAGTCACAGAACCACGGTCACAAGGCAGTCACAGAACCACGGTCACAAGGCAGTCACAGAACCACAGTCACAAGGCAGTCACAGAACCACGGTCACAAGGCAGTCACGGAACCACAGTGACAAGGCAGTCACAGAACCACGGTCACAAGGCAGTCACAGAACCACGGTCACAAGGCAGTCACAGAACCACGGTCACAAGGCAGTCACAGAACCACAGTGACAAGGCAGTCACAGAACCGCAGTCACAGAACCACGGTCACAAGGCAGTCACAGAACCACGGTCACAAGGCAGTCACAGAACCACGGTCACAAGGCAGTCACAGAACCGCAGTTACAGAACCACGGTCACAAGGCAGTCACGGAACCACAGTCACAAGGCAGTCACAGAACCACAGTCACAAGGCAGTCACAGAACCACGGTCACAAGGCAGTCACAGAACCACGGTCACAAGGCAGTCACAGAACCACGGTCACAAGGCAGTCACAGAACCACAGTGACAAGGCAGTCACAGAACCGCAGTCACAGAACCACGGTCACAAGGCAGTCACAGAACCACGGTCACAAGGCAGTCACGGAACCACGGTCACAAGGCAGTCACAGAACCACGGTCACAAGGCAGTCACAGAACCGCAGTCACAGAACCACGGTCACAAGGCAGTCACGGAACCACAGTGACAAGGCAGTCACAGAACCGCAGTCACAGAACCACGGTCACAAGGCAGTCACAGAACCACGGTCACAAGGCAGTCACAGAACCGCAGTCACAGAACCGCAGTCACAGAACCACAGTCACAAAACCACAGTGACAAGGCAGTCACAGAACCGCGGTCACAAGGCAGTCACAGAACCGCAGTCACAGAACCACAGTCACAGAACCACAGTCACAAGGCAGTCACAGAACCACAGTCACAGAACCACAGTCACAGAACCGCAATCACAGAACCACAGTGACAAGGCAGTCACAGAACCGCAATCACAGAACCACAGTCACAAGGCTCTCTCTGTCTCTCTGTCTTTGTCTATCTATCTCTCTTTGTGTTGGGGGTAATGGTGTGATGGGGGTAGTGGTGGGGCGTGGTGGGGTGTGTTGGGGTAGTGGTGGGGTGTGTTGGGGTAGTGGTGGGGTGTGTTGGGGTAGTGGTGGGGTGTGTTGGGGGTAGTGGTGGGGTAGTGGTGGGGGTAGTGGTGGGGCTTGGTGGGGTGTGTTGGGGTGTGGTGGGGTGTGTTGGGGGTAGTGGTGGGGCGTGGTGGGGTGTGTTGGGGTAGTGGTGGGGTGTGTTGGGGTAGTGGTGGGGTGTGTTGGGGTAGTGGTGGGGTGTGTTGGGGTAGTGGTGGGGTAGTGGTGGGGTAGTGGTGGGGTGTGTTGGGGGTAGTGGTGGGGTGTGGTGGGGTGTGTTGGGGTAGTGGTGGGGTGTGTTGGGGGTAGTGGTGGGGTGTGTTGGGGTAGTGGTGGGGTGTGTTGGGGTAGTGGTGGGGTGTGTTGGGGGTAGTGGTGGGGTGTGATGGGGTGTGTTGGGGGTAGTGGTGGGGCGTGGTGGGGTGTGTTGGGGGTAGTGGTGGGGCGTGGTGGGGTGTGATGGGGGTAGTGGTGGGGTGTGATGGGGTGTGTTGGGGGTAGTGGTGGGGCGTGGTGGGGTGTGTTGGGGTGTGTTGGGGTAGTGGTGGGGTGTGTTGGGGTAGTGGTGGGGTGTGTTGGGGGTAGTGGTGGGGTGTGGTGGGGTGTGTTGGGGGTAGTGGTGGGGTGTGGTGGGGTGTGTTGGGGTAGTGGTGGGGTGTGTTGGGGGTAGTGGTGGGGTGTGTTGGGGGTAGTGGTGGGGTGTGTTGGGGGTAGTGGTGGGGTGTGTTGGGGGTAGTGGTGGGGTGTGTTGGGGTGTGATGGGGTGTGTTGGGGTAGTGGTGGGGTGTGTTGGGGTAGTGGTGGGGTAGTGGTGGGGCGTGGTGGGGTGTGTTGGGGTAGTGGTGGGGTGTGTTGGGGGTAGTGGTGGGGTGTGTTGGGGTAGTGGTGGGGTGTGTTGGGGTAGTGGTGGGGTGTGTTGGGGTAGTGGTGGGGTGTGTTGGGGTAGTGATGGGGTGTGGTGGGGTAGTGATGGGGTGTGTTGGGGGTAGTGGTGGGGTGTGTTGGGGTAGTGGTGGGGTGTGTTGGGGTAGTGATGGGGTAGT
Organism: Salvelinus namaycush; assembly: GCF_016432855.1. Classification (NCBI taxonomy): domain Eukaryota; kingdom Metazoa; phylum Chordata; class Actinopteri; order Salmoniformes; family Salmonidae; genus Salvelinus; species Salvelinus namaycush. The sequence goes on from NC_052317.1 coordinate 44,528,315, forward strand.
GGTGGGGTGTGTTGGGGTAGTGGTGGGGTGTGTTGGGGTAGTGGTGGGGTGTGGTGGGGTGTGTTGGGGTAGTGGTGGGGTGTGTTGGGGTAGTGGTGGGGTGTGGTGGGGTGTGTTGGGGTAGTGATGGGGTGTGGTGGGGTGTGTTGGGGTAGTGGTGGGGTGTGTTGGGGTAGTGGTGGGGTGTGTTGGGGTAGTGGTGGGGTGTGGTGGGGTGTGGTGGGGTGTGGTGGGGTGTGGTGGGGTGTGGTGGGGTGTGGTGGGGTGTGGTGGGGTGTGTTGGGGTAGTGGTGGGGTGGGGTGTGGTGGGGTAGTGGTGGGGTGTGTTGGGGTGTGTTGGGGTGTGTTGGGGTGTGTTGGGGTAGTGGTGGTGTGTTGGGGTAGTGGTGGGGTGTGTTGGGGTGTGTTGGGGTAGTGGTGTGGTGTGTTGGGGTAGTGGTGGAGTGTGTTGGGGTAGTGGTGGGGTGTGTTGGGGTAGTGGTGGGGTAGTGGTGGGGTGTGTTGGGGTAGTGTTGGGGTAGTGTTGGGGTAGTGGTGGGGTGTGTTGGGGTAGTGGTGGGGTAGTGGTGGGGTCAGTCGGCGTGTACCGACCACTCCATCCACCATACGGGTCAGTCGGCGTGTACCAACCACTACATCTACTTCTTCAGTTACAGACTTCTGGCTACATTCCAGAGATAACCCCCGTGACAGGTGCCCTGCTTCACAGATCCTCACACGACACATACAAATCGAAAAACTTTTTCAGGTGCAAAACAGGCTCCTTCTGCTCCTCGGACATACATAACAAAACAAACCCATTTCTTGTTATTTTCACTGCCGCCTCCTAATCTAACACATCTGGGGTTTTCATCAAGACTTCAAACGGATCTCCTAGGTATCTGGGTTGAGTGCTGGGTGGTAGCCGGCTGGTGACAGTGATTAAGTTCAGGGCAGGGTACTGGGTCGTAGCCGGCTGGTGACAGTGATTAAGTTCAGGGCAGGGTACTGGGTCGTAGCCGGCTGGTGATGGCTTTTTAATAGTCTGATGGCCTTGAGATAGAAGCTGTTTTTCAGTCTCTCGATCCCAGCTTTGATGACCTGTACTGACCTCGTCTTCTGGATGATAGTGGGGTGAACAGGCAGTGGCTCGGGTGGTTATTGTCCTCGATGATCTTTTCAGCCTTCTTGTTACATCGGGTGGTGTAGGTGTCCTGGAGGGCAGGTAGTTTGCCCCTGGTGATGCGTTGGGCAGACCGTACCTCCCTCTGGAGAGCCCTGTGGTTTGCGAGCGGTGAAGTTGCCGTACCAGGCGGTGATACAGACGACAGGATGCTCTCAATGATGCATCTGTAAAAGTTTGTGAGGGTTTTAGGTGCCAAGCCAAATTTCTTCAGCCTCCTGAGGTTGAAGAGGCGCTGTTGCACCTTCTTCACCAAACTGTCTCTGTGGGTGGACCGTTTCAGTTTGTCAGTGATGTGTACGCCGAGGAACATGAAGCTTTCCACCTTCTCCACTGCGGTCCCGATGTGGATAGAGGCGTGCTCCCTCTGCTGTTTCCTGAAGTCCACGATCATCTCCTTCGTTTTGTTGACGTTGAGGGAGATGTCATTTTTCCTGGCACCAGTCCGCAAGGGCCCTCACCTTCTCCCTGTAAGCTGTCTCGTCATTGTTGGTAATCAAGCCCACTACTCTTGTGTCGTCTGCAAACTTGATGATTGATTTGGAGGCGTGCGTGGCCAGGCAGTCATGGGTGAACAGGGAGTACAGGAGGGGGCTGAGCACGCACCATTGTGGGGCCCCAGTGTTGAGAATCAGCCAAGTGGAGGTGTTGTTTCCTACCTTCACCACCTGGGGGCAGCCCGTCAGGAATTCCAGGACCCAGTTGCACAGGGAGGGGTCGAGACCCAGGGTCTCGAGCTTAATGACAAGTTTGGAGGGTACTATGGTGTTAAATGCTGAGCTGTAGTCAATGAACAGCATTCTTACATAGGTATTCCTCTTGTCCAGATGGGTTAGGGCAGTGTGCAGTGTGATGACGATTACATCGTCTGTGGATCTATTGGGGCAGTAAGCAAATTGGAGTGGGTCTAGGGTGTCAGGTAGGGTGGAGGTGATATGATCCTTGACTAGCCTCTCAAAGCACTTCATGATGACAGAAGTGAGCGCTACGGGGCGATAGTCATTTAGTTCAGTTACCTTCGCTTTCTTGGAAACAGGAACAATGGTGGCCATCTTGAAGCAAGTGGGAACAGCAGCCTAGGATAGGGAGCGATTGAATATCTCCGTTAACACACCACTGCGCGTGCTCTGAGGACGTGGCTAGGGATGATGTCTGGGCCGGCAACCTTGCGAGGGTTAAACTGTCTAAATGTCTTGATCACGTCGGCCACGGTGAACGAGAGCCCACAGTCAACCCTAGTGACGCAGAATGACATGAGTGATAACGGTGTGTGTGTGTGTGTGTGTCTCTGCAGTTTCCTGGACAGAATTGAGTCAGTAAGACAAGGAGACTACACTCCCACAGACCAGGACCTGCTACGATGCAGAGTGTTAACTTCAGGGATATTCGAGACGCGATTCCAAGTGGACAAAGTCAACTTTCAGTGAGTATCTTTGTCTGTCTGTCTGTCTGTCTCTGTCTGTCTGTCTGTCTGTCTGTCTGTCTGTCTGTCTGTCTGTCTGTCTGTCTGTCTGTCTGTCTTTCCGTCTTTCCGTCTTTCCGTCCTCTGGTGAAAAGAGGAAGTGATGAACTGAAGCAGATTTTGGCCTCACAAAGCATCTCAGACAGAGTAAGAGGGCTGATCTAGGATCAGTTTCCCTGTTAGATCATCTCAGACAGGGTAAGACGGCTGATCTAGGATCAGTTTCCCTGTTAGATCATCTCAGACAGAGTAAGAGGGCTGATCTAGGATCAGTTTCCCTGTTAGATCATCTCAGACAGAGTAAGAGGGCTGATCTAGGATCAGTTTCACTGTTAGATCATCTCAGACAGGGTAAGAGGGCTGATCTAGGATCAGTTTCCCTGTTAGATCATCTCAGACAGAGTAAGAGGGCTGATCTAGGATCAGTTTCCCTGTTAGATCATCTCAGACAGAGTAAGAGGGCTGATCTAGGATCAGTTTCCCTGTTAGATCATCTCAGACAGAGTAAGAGGGCTGATCTAGGATCAGTTTCCCTGTTAGATCATCTCAGACAGGGTAAGAGGGCTGATCTAGGATCAGTTTCCCTGTTAGATCATCTCAGACAGAGTAAGAGGGCTGATCTAGGATCAGTTTCCCTGTTAGATCATAATTAATATGATTAGATGGACAGGGGGAACCAGATCCTAGATCAGCATTCCTACTCTGTCAGCCAGACCAGCCAGTCTAGCCAGTCAGTCATCCAGTCAGCCAGACCAGTCAGCCATACCAGCCAGTCCAGTCAGCCAGCCAGTCCAGTCAATTCAGTCCAGTCAGCCAGTCAGTCCAGTCAGTCCAGTCAGCCAGTCCAGTCTTTCCAGTCAGCCAGTCCAGTCAGCCAGTCAGTCCAGTCAGCCAGCCAGCCAGTCAGTCAGCCAGCCAGTCAGTTAGCCAGCCAGCCAGTCAGTCCTGTCAGTCAGCCAGCCAGCCAGTCCAGTCACCCAGTCAGCCAGTCAGTCCAGTCAGCCAGTCAGTCCAGTGTTACATGTGGTTATGTGACCTAATATTCTGTCTCCTCTCCTCTATTCTCTCCTTCTGTTTCTCTCCTCTCCCCTCTCCTCTCTCCTCCCTCTCTCGTCTCCTCGCTCTTCTCTCTTCTCTCGTCTCCTCTCTTTCCTCTCCTCTCCTCTCTCTCCACTCTTTTCTCCTCACCTCCCTCTCTCCTCTATTCTCCTCTTTCTCCTCCTTCTCACCTCTCCTCGCTCTCCTCCCTTCTCTCCTCTCTCCCTTCTCTCCTTACTCTTCTCCCTCTCTATGCTCCTCTCCTCCCTCTCTATGCTCCTCTCCTCCCTCTCTACGCTCCACTCCTCCCTCTCCTCTCTATCTCCTCTCTCTCCTCCCTCTCCTCTCTATCTCCTCACTCTCCTCCCTTTCTCTCCTCTCTCTTCTTTTTCTCCTTGATCTCCTCCCTCTCTCCTCCCTCACTCCTCCCTATCCTCTTCTCTCCTCCTTCCTCCCTCCTCTCTCCTACCTCTATCCTCTCTCTCCTATGCTCCCTCTTCTCTCCTCCTTCCTCCCTCCTCTCTCCTACCTCTATCCTCTCTCTCCTATGCTCCCTCTTCTCTCCTCCTTCCTCCCTCCTCTCGCCTCGCCTCACCTCTCTACTCGCCTCTCCTCCCTCTCTCTCATCTATCTCCCCCTTCTCTCTCCTCTCTTCTCCTCCCTCTCCTCTCTTCTCTCTTCTCCTCCCTCCTCCCTCTCGCCTCTCTTCTCCTCCCTCCTCCCTCTCTCCTCTCTTCTCCTCTCTCTTCTCTCTCCCCCTCTCCTCTTCCTCTCCTCTCCTCCCTCTCTCTTCTTCTCTCACCTCCCGCTTCTCCCTCCCACTTCCCTCTCCTCTCTCCTCTCACCTCCCACTTCCCTCTCCTCTCTTCTCCTCCCTCTCTCCTCTCACCTCCCACTTCCCTCTCCTCTCTTCTCCTCCCTCCTCCCTCCCTCTCTTCTCCTCCCTCCTCCCTCCCTCTCTTCTCCTCCCTCCCTCTCTCTTCTCCTCCCTCCTCCCTCTCTCCTCTCACCTCCCACTTCCCTCTCCTCTCTTCTCCTCCCTCCTCCCTCTCGCTCTTCTCCTCCCTCCTCCCTCTCGCTCTTCTTCTCCCTCTCTCCTCCCTCCTCCCTCTCTCCTCACCTCCCTCCTCCCTCTCTCCTCTCACTTCCCTCTCCTCTCTTCTCCTCCCTCCTCCCTCTCTCTCTTTCCCTTCCCTCTCTCTTCTCCTCCCTCTCTCTTCTCCTCTCTCTTCTCTTCTCCTCCCTCCCTCTCTCCTCTCTCCTCTCTCCTCCCTCTCTCCTCTCACCTCCCATTTCCATCTCCTCTCTCAGTATGTTTGATGTAGGCGGCCAGAGAGACGAAAGGAGAAAATGGATCCAGTGCTTTAATGGTACGTTGTATGTAGTGTGTGTGGGGGGGTGGGGTGGGGGGTGTGTGTGGGGGGGTGGGTGTACATGTACAGCAGGGTCCGAAATGATTGACACCCTTGACGAAGATGAGCAAAAATGAGTGTATAAAATAAATAATTTAAATACTGAGCTATATTGTATGCTCAAAACAAAATTATATTATTTTATACTAATGCAATTGCTCAGAGAAAGAGATGTTGTTTAACCCCCTAGTGCGTCAATCTAAGAAAACAAAATAACAATATCCCCATCAAACTCCGCTAGATTAAGGATATCTGTTGTTTTGCATTGGATGTGTCTCAATCCACCGCATCCACCGATGTCGCTCTTCCACGGGACACCCCATCTGAGGTGAAAGGTGACAGAGAGGTGTTTATCAGACCAGGAGACATCCCATCTGAGGTGAAAGGTGACAGAGAGGTGTTTATCAGACCAGGAGACATCCCATCTGAGGTGAAAGGTGACAGAGTGGTGTTTATCAGACCAGGAGACATCCCATCTGAGGTGAAAGGTGACAGAGAGGTGTTTATCAGACCAGGAGACATCCCATCTGAGGTGAAAGGTGACAGAGAGGTGTTTATCAGACCAGGAGACATCCCATCTGGGGTGAAAGGTGACAGAGAGGTGTTTATCAGACCAGGAGACATCCCATCTGAGGTGAAAGGTGACAGAGAGGTGTTTATCAGACCAGGAGACATCCCATCTGAGGTGAAAGGTGACAGAGAGGTGTTTACCAGACCAGGAGACATCCCATCTGAGGTGAAAGGTGACAGAGAGGTGTTTACCAGACCAGGAGACATCCCATCTGAGGTGAAAGGTGACAGAGAGGTGTTTATCAGACCAGGAGACATCCCATCTGAGGTGAAAGGTGACAGAGTTAGAGCGGTGTTTATCAGACCAGGAGACATCCCATCTGAGGTGAAAGGTGACAGAGAGGTGTTTATCAGACCAGGAGACATCCCATCTGGGGTGAAAGGTGACAGAGAGGTGTTTATCAGACCAGGAGACATCCCATCTGAGGTGAAAGGTGACAGAGAGGTGTTTATCAGACCAGGAGACATCCCATCTGAGGTGAAAGGTGACAGAGAGGTGTTTATCAGACCAGGAGACATCCCATCTGAGGTGAAAGGTGACAGAGAGGTGTTTATCAGACCAGGAGACATCCCATCTGGGGTGAAAGGTGACCGAGAGGTGTTTATCAGACCAGGAGACATCCCATCTGAGGTGAAAGGTGACAGAGAGGTGTTTATCAGACCAGGAGACATCCCATCTGAGGTGAAAGGTGACAGAGAGGTGTTTATCAGACCAGGAGACATCCCATCTGAGGTGAAAGGTGACAGAGAGGTGTTTATCAGACCAGGAGACATCCCATCTGGGGTGAAAGGTGACAGAGAGGTGTTTATCAGACCAGGAGACATCCCATCTGGGGTGAAAGGTGACAGAGAGGTGTTTATCAGACCAGGAGACATCCCATCTGGGGTGAAAGGTGACAGAGAGGTGTTTATCAGACCAGGAGACATCCCATCTGGGGTGAAAGGTGACAGAGAGGTGTTTATCAGACCAGGAGACATCCCATCTGAGGTGAAAGGTGACCGAGAGGTGTTTATCAGACCAGGAGACATCCCATCTGGGGTGAAAGGTGACAGAGAGGTGTTTATCAGACCAGGAGACATCCAATCTGGGGTGAAAGGTGACCGAGAGGTGTTTATCAGACCAGGAGACATCCCATCTGAGGTGAAAGGTGACAGAGAGGTGTTTATCAGACCAGGAGACATCCCATCTGAGGTGAAAGGTGACAGAGAGGTGTTTATCAGACCAGGAGACATCCCATCTGAGGTGAAAGGTGACAGAGAGGTGTTTATCAGACCAGGAGACATCCCATCTGGGGTGAAAGGTGACAGAGAGGTGTTTATCAGACCAGGAGACATCCCATCTGAGGTGAAAGGTGACAGAGACAGAGAGGTGTTTATCAGACCAGGAGACATCCCATCTGGGGTGAAAGGTGACAGAGAGGTGTTTATCAGACCAGGAGACATCCCATCTGGGGTGAAAGGTGACAGAGAGGTGTTTATCAGACCAGGAGACATCCCATCTGGGGTGAAAGGTGACAGAGAGGTGTTTATCAGACCAGGAGACATCCCATCCGGGGTGAAAGGTGACAGAGAGATGTTTATCAGACCAGGAGACATCCCATCTGAGGTGAAAGGTGACAGAGAGGTGTTTATCAGACCAGGAGACATCCCATCTGAGGTGAAAGGTGACAGAGAGGTGTTTATCAGACCAGGAGACATCCCATCTGGGGTGAAAGGTGACAGAGAGGTGTTTATCAGACCAGGAGACATCCCATCTGAGGTGAAAGGTGACAGAGAGGTGTTTATCAGACCAGGAGACATCCCATCTGAGGTGAAAGGTGACAGAGAGGTGTTTATCAGACCAGGAGACATCCCATCTGGGGTGAAAGGTGACAGAGAGGTGTTTATCAGACCAGGAGACATCCCATCTGAGGTGAAAGGTGACAGAGAGGTGTTTATCAGACCAGGAGACATCCCATCTGAGGTGAAAGGTGACAGAGAGGTGTTTATCAGACCAGGAGACATCCCATCTGAGGTGAAAGGTGACAGAGAGGTGTTTATCAGACCAGGAGACATCCCATCTGAGGTGAAAGGTGACAGAGAGGTGTTTATCAGACCAGGAGACATCCCATCTGGGGTGAAAGGTGACAGAGAGGTGTTTATCAGACCAGGAGACATCCCATCTGGGGTGAAAGGTGACAGAGAGGTGTTTATCAGACCAGGAGACATCCCATCTTTGGTGAAAGGTGACAGAGAGGTGTTTGTCAGACCAGGAGACATCCCATCTGGGGTGAAAGGTGACAGAGAGGTGTTTGTCAGACCAGGAGACATCCCATCTGGGGTGAAAGGTGGACAGAGAGGTGTTTATCAGACCAGGAGACATCCCATCTGAGGTGAAAGGTGACAGAGAGGTGTTTATCAGACCAGGAGACATGCCATCTGAGGTGAAAGGTGACAGAGAGGTGTTTATCAGACCAGGAGACATCCCATCTGAGGTGAAAGGTGACAGAGAGGTGTTTATCAGACCAGGAGACATCCCATCTGGGGTGAAAGGTGACAGAGAGGTGTTTATCAGACCAGGAGACATCCCATCTGGGGTGAAAGGTGACAGATCGGTGTTTATCAGACCAGGAGACATCCCATCTGAGGTGAAAGGTGACAGAGAGGTGTTTATCAGACCAGGAGACATCCCATCTGAGGTGAAAGGTGACAGAGAGGTGTTTATCAGACCAGGAGACATCCCATCTGAGGTGAAAGGTGACAGAGAGGTGTTTATCAGACCAGGAGACATCCCATCTGAGGTGAAAGGTGACAGAGAGGTGTTTATCAGACCAGGAGACATCCCATCTGAGGTGAAAGGTGACAGAGAGGTGTTTATCAGACCAGGAGACATCCCATCTGAGGTGAAAGGTGACAGAGAGGTGTTTATCAGACCAGGAGACATCCCATCTGAGGTGAAAGGTGACAGAGAGGTGTTTATCAGACCAGGAGACATCCCATCTGAGGTGAAAGGTGACAGAGAGGTGTTTATCAGACCAGGAGACATCCCATCTGAGGTGAAAGGTGACAGAGAGGTGTTTATCAGACCAGGAGACATCCCATCTGGGGTGAAAGGTGACAGATCGGTGTTGGTCTGATAACATGGCACTAAAATTACCATGACATTCTCATTCATTATTTAGTTTAATTGTGACCATGGAACCTTTCGGGGGCAGCATAGCACCCACTAAAATCATAATGTCAAACACCCTAGGAGACACCCGTAGGAAACACCCTAGGAAACATCCTAGGAGACACCCTAGGAGAGCTTTTAAACCCAGACTTCTACTTCCAGCTGTGCTTTTATCTTTATTTAAACCAGATAACATTACTGTCACACAAGGTGATTAAGGAGCTTAAAGTACTTGAATTTATCACTCTGAAATTCAAGTCCTGGAATACCTTGAAGATCAGACATTTTCTCCAGTTGGTACTTGAAAAGTACTTGAATTAAAATATGAGGAGAACACAAAATGATCAAATATGTTAATATAAAAAAATATTTGAAAAACACTTTACATGTTGCGTTTATATTTTTGTTAAGTATAGTTTACCTACATTTTTTTTTAAACCACTGCCGCACTGGACCATAGCAACCCACACCGTGTAAGGCGCAACCAAAATGTGTCACGTGGGTGAATTGGCGACAGTTCGACATTTATTTATTTTCTCTCCAGAACTTTCTGTATCAAGCAGCAGCCGTTCACCTGACGTTTTCCTCACACAGCCCAACCGCCCTTCTCCCGACTGGCGACGTTAAAGCTGCCAGTCGGAAAACAAGATGTATTTTTTGTGTAGCTATAGCGACCAGTACTTATCACTCACGTCAATAAGAAACGTATTATTGAGTAGAAGTTGTAAGGTAGTGATGAATAGTAAGTTAGTTGGTTTTTTTCTCATGAGGTTGAGGTGATATACTGCCACCTGGTGGCGACGGGAAACAAGTGCATAACAGTAACTATGACAAATTGATGGTTCTTGAAAATGAATATTTATCAGACCAGGATATTTGCTTGAAAAAGTACTTTGAAAGTCCTTGGATTTGACTTGCCAATATATGTACGAACAATGAGTAAAGACCAAATTCAATATTTTATAAAAACATTTTTTCACATATACCACTGGTATCATATCCACCACCATATTTTCCAGCAGGTATGGTGTTATTTTCTGCATTCTCATTTCGACACCAAACCCACCACTGGTGTGTGTGACCAAAGAGCTCTATTTTCACGTCATCCAACAAATGGAAACGCCTGGAGTTGGCTAAATGCCGAATACAACAGCCTTACAGTGAAACGATTACCTACAAGCCCTTTAACCAACAACGCCATTTTAAGAAACTTAAGTGTCAAGTAAAAAATTAAAATAACAAATAGTTAAAGATCAGTTAGTCGAGGTGATTGAGGTAATATGTACATGTAGGTAGAGTTATTAAAGTGACTATGTATAGATAATAAACAGAGAGTAGCAGCAGCGTAAAAGAGGTGTCTGGGTAGCCATTTGATTAGCTGTTCAGGAGTCTTATGGCTTGGGGGTAGAAGCTGTTTAGAAGCCTCTTGGACCTAGACTTGGCACTCCGGTACCGCTTGCCGTGTGGTAGCAGAGAGAACGGTCTATGACTAGGGTGGCTGAAATCTTTGACAATTTTTAGGGCCTTCCTCTGACACCGCCTGGTATAGAGGTCCTTGATGGCAGGGAGCTTGGCCCCAGTGATGTACTGGGCTGTACACACTACCCTCTGTAGTGCCTAATGGCATAATTGGTTAAGAGCCCTTAAAAGTTTAAAACATCTACTCAGGCGCCATTGGATTGGAACCGGTGCTTTTGGTCAGATGACATGAAAATAGAGCTCGTTGGCCACGCCCACCACTGGTTTGTCGTCGAAATGAGAAGAAAAGAACCCCATACCTGCTGTAAAATATGGTGGTGGATCTTTGTGTGTTATGGGGCCATTTTTTTTCCACTGGTCCTGGGGCCATTTTAAGGCTCAGTGCCATTATCCTTGCAATGATATTCTATCAGTTTAAAATAGATAAATAATAATAATAATAATAATTAATCATAATAATTTCCAAATTTTTGGGAGAATACAATATAGCTGAGTATTTAAATTATTTATTTTTGTCTTTTTTGCTCTTCTTCATCAAGGGTGTCCATTGTGTTTATGTTTATGTTTACATTGTATTAGGAAAGTATTCAGACCCCTTCACTTCTTTCCACATTTTGTTACGTTACAGCCTGATTCTAAAATGGATTAAATAAAATAAAATCCTCATCAATCTACACACAATACCCCATAATGACAAAGCGAAAAGTTATTTTTATTTTATTTTAGCAAATGTATTCAAATTTAAAAAACAGAAATACAGAAAGTATTCAGACCCTTTGCTATGATCATCCTTGAGATGTTTCTACAACTTGATTGGAGTCCACCTATGGTAATTTAAATTGTTTGCACATGAATTGGATAAGCACACACCTGTCTATATAAGGTCCCACAGTTGACAGTTCATGTCAGAGCAAAAACCAAGCCATGAGGTCGAAGGAATTGTCCGTAGAGCTCCGAGACAGGAATGTGTCGAGGCACAGATCTGGGGAAGGGTTTTAAAAAATCTCTGCAGCATTGAAGGTCCCCAAGAACTCAGTGGCCTCCATCATTCTTAAATGGAAGAAGTTTGGAACCACCAAGACTCTTCATAGAGCTGGCCGCCCGGCCAAACTGAGCAATCAGAGGAGGAGGGCCTTGGTCAGGGAAGTGACCAAGAACCTGATGGTCACTCTGAGAGAGCTCCAGAGTTCCTCTGTGGAGATGGGAGAACCTTCCAGAAGGACAACCATCTCTGCAGCACGCCACCATTCAGGCCTTTATGGTAGAGTGGCCAGACGGAAGCCACTCCTCAGTAAAAGGCACATGACAGCCCGCTTGGAGTTAGCCAAAAGGCACATAAAGGACTCTCAGGCCATGAGAAACAAGATTATCTGGTCTGATGAAACCAAGATTGAACTCTTTGACCTGCATGCCAAGTGTCACGTCTGGAGGAAACCTGTCACCATCCCATCGATGAAGCATTTTGGTGGCAGCATCATTGTGGCGGCAGGTAGCCTAGTGGTTAGAGCGTTGGACTTGTAACCGAAAGGTTGCAAGATCGAATCCCCGAGCTGACAAGGTAAAAATCTGTCGTTCTGCCCCTGAACAAGGCAGTTAACCCATTGTTCCTAGGCCGTCATTGTAAATAAGAATTTGTTCTTAACTGACTTGTCTAGTTAAATAAAGGTGAAAATGCTGTGGGGATGGTTTTCAGCAGCAGGGACAGGGAGACTAGTCAGGATCGAGGCAAAGATGAACGGAGCAAAGTACAGAGAGATCCTTGATGAACACCTGCTTCAGACCGCTCAGGACCTCAGACTGGGGCGAAGGTTCACCTTTCAACAGGACAACGACCCTAAGCACACAGCCAAGACAACGCAGGAGTGGCTTCAGGACAAGTCTCTGAATGTCCTTGAGTGGCCCAGCCAGAGCCCAGACTTGAACCCGATCGAACATCTCTGGAGAGACCTGAAAATAGCTGTGCAGCAACGCTCCCCATCCAACCTGACAGAGCTTGAGAGGATCTGCAGAGAAGAATGGGAGAAACTCACCAAATACAGGTGTGCCAAGCTTGTAGCGTCAAACCCAAGAAGACTCGAGGCTGTAATCGCTGCCAAAGTACTGAGTAAAGGTTCTGAATACTTATGTAAATGTGATATTTTTTTTAATTTAATTTAAACATTTGTAAAAATGTATAAAACCTGTTTTTGCTTTGTCATTATGGGGTATTGTGTGAAGATTGATGAGGGGGAAAAACAAGTTATTAGTTATAAATTAGTTATACAATTGCTAAATCTTCTGTACGCAAAATGTGTAGAATTGAAGGAAATGAACGCTAAAACTCAAACATTTTTCATTCTAAAAGGGGGGGGGGGGGCTGCTAAAAAGTTTTGCATTGCTTGTAAGGTGCCCACCCCCCCAATTTCACTTACGGCCGGCTCTGACTGTATGTGTGGGTATGGATGTGAGCCACTGCGGCCCCTCATTTTTTGTGGCTCCCACCCCCATCAAAGTTGTCCATCCCTGTTGTAAAGCCTCTCCTCTCCTCTCCTATAGATGTGACTGCTATCATCTTATCTCCTCCTTTCCTCTCCTATAGATGTGACTGCTATCATCTTATCTCCTCATTTCGTCTCCTATAGATGTGACTGCTATCATCTTATCTCCTCCTTTCCTCTCCTATAGATGTGACTGCTATCATCTGATCTCCTCCTTTCCTCTCCTATAGATGTGACCGCTATCATCTTATCTCCTCCTTTCCTCTCCTATAGATGTGACTGCTATCATCTTATCTCCTCCTCTAATCTTATCTCCTCATTTCCTCTCCTATAGATGTGACTGCTATCATCTGATCTCCTCCTTTCCTCTCCTATAGATGTGACTGCTATCATCTTATCTCCTCCTTTCCTCTCCTATAGATGTGACTGCTATCATCTCATCTCCTCCTTTCCTCTCCTATAGATGTGACTGCTATCATCTTATCTCCTTCTTTCCTCTCCTATAGATGTGACTGCTATCATCTTATCTCCTCCTTTCCTCTCCTATAGATGTGACTGCTATCATCTTATCTCCTCCTTTCCTCTCCTATAGATGTGACTGCTATCATCTCATCTCCTCCTTTCCTCTCCTATAGATGTGACTGCTATCATCTTATCTCCTCCTTTCCTCTCCTATAGATGTGACTGCTATCATCTCATCTCCTTCTTTCCACTCCTATAGATGTGACTGCTATCATCTCATCTCCTCCTTTCCTCTCCTATAGATGTGACTGCTATCATCTTATCTCCTCATTTCCTCTCCTATAGATGTGACTCCTATCATCTCATCTCCTCATTTCCTCTCCTATAGATGTGACTGCTATCATCTTATCTCCTCCTTTCCTCTCCTATAGATGTGACTGCTATCATCTTATCTCCTCCTTTCCTCTCCTATAGATGTGACTGCTATCATCTTATCTCCTCCTTTCCTCTCCTATAGATGTGACTGCTATCATCTTATCTCCTCATTTCCTCTCCTGTAGATGTGACTGCTATCATCTTCTTTCCTCTCCTGTAGATGTGACTGCTATCATCTTATCTCCTCCTTTCCTCTCCTATAGATGTGACTGCTATCATCTTATCTCCTCCTTTCCTCTCCTATAGATGTGACTGCTATCATCTTATCTCCTCATTTCCTCTCCTGTAGATGTGACTGCTATCATCTTCTTCTTTCCTCTCCTATAGATGTGACTGCTATCATCTTATCTCCTCCTTTCCTCTCCTATAGATGTGACTGCTATCATCTTCTCCTTTCCTCTCCTATAGATGTGACTGCTATCATCTTATCTCCTCCTTTCCTCTCCTATAGATGTGACTGCTATCATCTTATCTCCTCCTCTCCTCTCCTGTAGATGTGACTGCTATCATCTTATCTCCTCATTTCCTCTCCTATAGATGTGACTGCTATCATCCGATCTCCTCATTTCCTCTCCTATAGATGTGACTGCTATCATCTTATCTCCTCCTTTCCTCTCCTATAAATGTGACTGCTATCATCTTATCTCCTCATTTTCTCTCCTATAGACGTGACTGCTATCATCTTATCTCCTCATTTCCTCTCCTATAGATGTGACTGCTATCATCTTATCTCCTCCTTTCCTCTCCTATAGATGTGACTGCTATCATCTCATCTCCTCCTTTCCTCTCCTATAGATGTGACTGCTATCATCTCATCTCCTCCTTTCCTCTCCTATAGATGTGACTGCTATCATCTTATCTCCTCCTTTCCTCTCCTATAGATGTGACTGCTATCATCTCATCTCCTCCTTTCCTCTCCTATAGATGTGACTGCTATCATCTTATCTCCTTTCCTCTCCTATAGATGTGACTGCTATCATCTTATCTCCTCCTTTTCTCTCCTATAGATGTGACTGCTATCATCTTATCTCCTCCTTTCCTCTCCTATAGATGTGACTCCTATCATCTCATCTCCTCATTTCCTCTCCTATAGATGTGACTGCTATCATCTTATCTCCTCCTTTCCTCTCCTATAGATGTGACTGCTATCATCTTATCTCCTCCTTTCCTCTCCTATAGATGTGACTGCTATCATCTTATCTCCTCCTTTCCTCTCCTATAGATGTGACTGCTATCATCTTATCTCCTCATTTCCTCTCCTATAGATGTGACTGCTATCATCTCCTTTCCTCTCCTGTAGATGTGACTGCTATCATCTTATCTCCTCCTTTCCTCTCCTATAGATGTGACTGCTATCATCTTATCTCCTCCTTTCCTCTCCTATAGATGTGACTGCTATCATCTTATCTCCTCATTTCCTCTCCTGTAGATGTGACTGCTATCATCTTCTTCTTTCCTCTCCTATAGATGTGACTGCTATCATCTTATCTCCTCCTTTCCTCTCCTATAGATGTGACTGCTATCATCTTCTTCTTTCCTCTCCTGTAGATGTGACTGCTATCATCTTATCTCCTCCTTTCCTCTCCTATAGATGTGACTGCTATCATCTTATCTCCTTCTTTCCTCTCCTGTAGATGTGACTGCTATCATCTTATCTCCTCCTTTCCTCTCCTATAGATGTGACTGCTATCATCTTATCTCCTCCTTTCCTCTCCAATAGATGTGACTGCTATCATCTTATCTCCTCCTTTCCTCTCCTATAGATGTGACTGCTATCATCTTATCTCCTCATTTCCTCTCTTATAGATGTGACTGCTATCATCTCATCTCCTCCTTTCCTCTCCTATAGATGTGACTGCTATCATCTTATCTCCTCCTTTCCTCTCCTATAGATGTGACTGCAATCATCTTATCTCCTCCTTTCCTCTCCTATAGATGTGACTGCAATCATCTTATCTCCTCCTTTCCTCTCCTATAGATGTGACTGCTATCATCTTATCTCCTCATTTCGTCTCCTATAGATGTGACTGCTATCATCTCATCTCCTCCTTTCCTCTCCTATAGATGTGACTGCTATCATCTTATCTCCTCATTTCCTCTCCTATAGATGTGACTGCTATCATCTTATCTCCTTTCCTCTCCTATAGATGTGACTGCTATCATCGTATCTCCTCCTTTCCTCTCCCATAGATGTGACTGCTATCATCGTATCTCCTCCTTTCCTCTCCTATAGATGTGACTGCTATCATCTTACCTCCTCCTTTCCTCTCCTATAGATGTGACTGCTATCATCTTATCTCCTCCTTTCCTCTCCTATAGATGTGACTGCTATCATCTTATCTCCTCCTTTCCTCTCCTATAGATGTGACTGCTATCATCTTATCTCCTCCTTTCCTCTCCTATAGATGTGACTGCTATCATCTTATCTCCTCCTTTCCTCTCCTATAGATGTGACTGCTATCATCTTATCTCCTCCTTTCCTCTCCTATAGATGTGACTGCTATCATCTTATCTCCTCCTTTCCTCTCCTATAGATGTGACTGCTATCATCTTACCTCCTCCTTTCCTCTCCTATAGATGTGACTGCTATCATCTTATCTCCTCCTTTCCTCTCCTATAGATGTGACTGCTATCATCTTATCTCCTCCTTTCCTCTCCTATAGATGTGACTGCTATCATCTTATCTCCTCATTTCCTCTCCTATAGATGTGACTGCTATCATCTTATCTCCTCCTTTCCTCTCCTATAGATGTGACTGCTATCATCTTATCTCCTCATTTCCTCTCCTATAGATGTGACTGCTATCATCTTATTTCCTAATTTCCTCTCCTATAAATGTGACTGCTATCATCTTATCTCCTCCTTTCCTCTCCTATAGATGTGACTGCTATCATCTTATCTCCTCCTTTCCTCTCCTATAGATGTGACTGCTATCATCTTATCTCCTCCTTTCCTCTCCTATAGATGTGACTGCTATCATCTTATCTCCTCATTTCCTCTCCTATAGATGTGACTGCTATCATCTCATCTCCTCCTTTCCTCTCCTATAGATGTGACTGCTATCATCTTATCTCCTCCTTTCCTCTCCTATAGATGTGACTGCAATCATCTTATCTCCTCCTTTCCTCTCCTATAGATGTGACTGCTATCATCTTATCTCCTCCTTTCCTCTCCTATAGATGTGACTGCTATCATCTTATCTCCTCCTTTCCTCTCCTATAGATGTGACTGCTATCACCTTATCTCCTCCTCTCCTCTCCTATAGATGTGACTGCTATCATCTTATCTCCTCATTTCCTCTCCTATAGATTTGACTGCTATCATCTTATTTCCTCATTTCCTCTCCTATAAATGTGACTGCTATCATCTTATCTCCTCCTTTCCTCTCCTATAGATGTGACTGCTATCATCTTATCTCCTCCTCTCATCTTATCTCCTCCTTTCCTCTCCTATAGATGTGACTGCTATCATCTTATCTCCTCCTTTCCTCTCCTATAGATGTGACTGCTATCATCTTATCTCCTCCTTTCCTCTCCTATAGATGTGACTGCTATCATCTTATCTCCTCCTTTCCTCTCCTATAGATGTGACTGCTATCATCTTATCTCCTCATTTCCTCTCCTGTAGATGTGACTGCTATCATCTTATCTCCTCCTTTCCTCTCCTATAGATGTGACTGCTATCATCTTATCTCCTCATTTCCTCTCCTGTAGATGTGACTGCTATCATCTTATCTCCTCCTTTCCTCTCCTATAGATGTGACTGCTATCATCTTATCTCCTCATTTCGTCTCCTATAGATGTGACTGCTATCATCTTATCTCCTCCTTTCCTCTCCTATAGATGTGACTGCTATCATCTTATCTCCTCCTTTCCTCTCCTATAGATGTGACTGCTATCATCTTATCTCCTCCTTTCCTCTCCTGTAGATGTGACTGCTATCATATCTCCTCATTTCCTCTCCTATAGATGTGACTGCTATCATCTTATCTCCTCCTTTCCTCTCCTATAGATGTGACTGCTATCATCTTATCTCCTCCTCTCATCTTATCTCCTCCTTTCCTCTCCTATAGATGTGACTGCTATCATCTTATCTCCTCCTTTCCTCTCCTATAGATGTGACTGCTATCATCTTATCTCCTCATTTCCTCTCCTATAGATGTGACTGCTATCATCTTATCTCCTCATTTCCTCTCCTATAGATGTGACTGCTATCATCTTATCTCCTCATTACCTCTCCTATAGACGTGACTGCTATCATCTTATCTCCTCCTTTCCTCTCCTATAGATGTGACTGCTATCATCTTATCTCCTCCTTTCCTCTCCTATAGATGTGACTGCTATCATCTTATCTCCTCCTTTCCTCTCCTATAGATGTGACTGCTATCATCTTATCTCCTCATTTCCTCTCCTATAGATGTGACTGCTATCATCTTATCTCCTCCTTTCCTCTCCTATAGATGTGACTGCTATCATCTTATCTCCTCATTTCCTCTCCTATAGATGTGACTGCTATCATCTTATCTCCTCCTTTCCTCTCCTATAGATGTGACTGCTATCATCTTATCTCCTAATTTCCTCTCCTATAGATGTGACTGCAATCATCTTATCTCCTCCTTTCCTCTCCTATAGATGTGACTGCTATCATCTTATCTCCTCATTTCCTCTCCTATAGATGTGACTGCTATCATCCGATCTCCTCATTTCCTCTCCTATAGATGTGACTGCTATCATCTTATCTCCTCATTTCCTCTCCTGTAGATGTGACTGCTATCATCTTATCTCCTCATTTCCTCTCCTATAGATGTGACTGCTATCATCTTATCTCCTCATTTCCTCTCCTATAGATGTGACTGCTATCATCTTATCTCCTAATTTCCTCTCCTATAGATGTGACTGCAATCATCTTATCTCCTCATTTCCTCTCCTATAGATGTGACTGCTATCATCTTATCTCCTCCTTTCCTCTCCTATAGACGTGACTGCTATCATCTTATCTCCTCCTTTCCTCTCCTATAGATGTGACTGCTATCATCTTATCTCCTCCTCTCCTCTCCTGTAGATGTGACTGCTATCATCTTATCTCCTCATTTCCTCTCCTATAGATGTGACTGCTATCATCCGATCTCCTCATTTCCTCTCCTATAGATGTGACTGCTATCATCCGATCTCCTCATTTCCTCTCCCATAGATGTGACTGCTATCATCTTATCTCCTCATTTCCTCTCCTATAGATGTGACTGCTATCATCTTATCTCCTCCTTTCCTCTCCTATAGATGTGACTGCTATCATCTTATCTCCTTCTTTCCTCTCCTATAGATGTGACTGCTATCATCTTATCTCCTCATTTCCTCTCCTATAGATGTGACTGCTATCATCTTATTTCCTCATTTCCTCTCCTATAAATGTGACTGCTATCATCCGATCTCCTCATTTCCTCTCCCATAGATGTGACTGCTATCATCTTATCTCCCCCTTTCCTCTCCTGTAGATGTGACTGCTATCATCTTATCTCCTCCTTTCCTCTCCTATAGATGTGACTGCTATCATCTTATCTCCTTCTTTCCTCTCCTATAGATGTGACTGCTATCATCTTATCTCCTCATTTCCTCTCCTGTAGATGTGACTGCTATCATCTTATCTCCTTCTTTCCTCTCCTATAGATGTGACTGCTATCATATTTGTGGTTGCCAGCAGCAGCTACAACATGGTCATAAGGGAGGACAACAGCACCAACAGGCTACGGGAAGCCCTGGATCTCTTCCGCAGTATCTGGAATAACAGGTCTGTTTAGAACCATATGCGCTATATATACGAAAGTATGTGGACACCACTTCAAATTAGGACATTTGGCTATTTCAGCCACACCCATAGGTGACAAGGTGTATACAAATCGAGCACACAGCCATTCATTCTCCATAGAGAAGCATTGGCAGTAGAATGGCTTTAATGAAGAACTCAGTGACTTTCAACGTGGCAATGTCATAGGATGCCACCTTTCTAACAAGTCAGTTCATCACATTTCTACCCTGCTAGTGCTGCCCCCGGTCAACTGTAAGTGCTGTTATTGTGAAGTGGAAACGTCTCAGAGCAACAACGGCTCAGCCAAGAAGTGGTAGGCCACACAAGTTCACAGAACGGGACCGCCGAGTGCTGAAGCGCGTAGCTTGTAGAAATCGTCTGTCCTCGGTTGCATCACTACGCGAGTTCCAAACTGCCTTTTGAAGCAACGTCAGCACTGTTTGTCGGTAGCTTCATGA
This sequence comes from Salvelinus namaycush, assembly GCF_016432855.1. Taxonomy (NCBI): domain Eukaryota; kingdom Metazoa; phylum Chordata; class Actinopteri; order Salmoniformes; family Salmonidae; genus Salvelinus; species Salvelinus namaycush. Next base: position 44,548,223 of record NC_052317.1, read on the forward strand.
AATGGGGTTTCCATGGCCAAGCAGCTGCACACAAGCCTAAGATCACCATGCACAATAGTGATGAATCACGCTTCACCATCTGGCAGTCCGACGGACGAATCTGGGGATGCCAGGAGAACGCTACCTGCCCCAATGCATAGTGCCAACTGTAAAGTTTGGTGGAGGAGGATTAATGGTCTGGGGCTGTTTTTCATGGTTGGGATAGGCCCCTTAGTTCCAGTGAAGGGAAAATGTAATTTAATAACACATATAGAATCATGTAGTAACCAAAAAAGTGTTAAACAAATCAAAATATATTTTATATTTGAGATTCTTCAAATAGTCACCGTTTGCCTTGATGACAGCTTTGCACACTCTTGGCATTCTCTCAACCAGCTTCATGAGGTAGTCACCTGGAATGCATTTCATTTAACAGGTGTGCCTTGTTAAAAGTTAATTTGTGGAATGTATTTTCTTCTTAATGCGTTTGAGCCGATCAGTTGTGTTGTTACAAGGTAGGGGTGGTATACAGAAGATAGCCCTATGTGGTAAAAGACCAAGTCCATCCCCCACTTCTTCACCCTCGCCATCGAACCGTTGGCTGAGGCTATTAGAACGTGCCCTGACATACGTGGCTTTGAGGTGGACCTCCAGACCCATAAATCATCACTTTCTGCGGACGACCTTATCTTATTTCTAACAAACCCAGAACATTTTACAGTATTATGGTTATTTCTCTGGATATAAGGTCAATTTTGATAAAAGGGAAATCTTACCGTTGTCTGTCTTTGACCATCATACCATCAAGCACAAGTTTCCTTTTAGATGGTCGCCTATGGGCTTCACCATCATAAGTCTTATGGGCTTCACATATTTGGGCTTAATGGTGGATGGGAACCTGACGAACCCTTATAAACTCAATCTGGCCAGCTGGTTGTAAAAGGTGGAGGGTGACCTTTGACCTGTGTAAATGGATGGACTTACCTCTCACCCTACTGGGTAGAATCAATGTAATTAAAATGAATGTCCTGCCCAGATTTCTATATCTGTTTCAATCTCTCCCTATCCCTGTTCCCGCAGGATTCTTTCCCTCTCTCGACAAGCTGACCAGACGGTTTATCTGGCACGGTAAAACCCCTAGGGTTGGCCTGGATAAACTGACCCTTGATTACAGTCAAGGGGGCTTAAATCTCCCCAATTTCAGAATGTATTACTGGGCTGCGCAGTCTAGATTTCTGGCTCAGAGGTTTGACAATGGTCCTTCTCCCTCATGGTTGAACATTGAAAAGTTTGAGGTACATGAGGACAGATTTGTTTTACAAAATGGGACAGGAAATCTATAAAAAACATCACAGACAACCCTTTAATTATATATTCTGTCCTGGCATGGTGCAAACTGCATGAGCTGTTCAGACGAGGGGGATTTCTTTCCCTTAAAACCCCTTTATGGAACAACAGATTGATTCCTATGTTGTTCCAGAATAGTAACTTTAGCCCATTGGTCTGATAAGGGGATCATTCTTCTGGAACACGAGGAGAGAGATCTTACAGGACTACCGGGCATGATGACTCCTTGCTGTCCCCAGTCCACCTGGCCTTGCTGCTATTCCAGTTTCAACTGTTCTGCCTGCGGTTATGGAACCCCTACCTGTCCCAGACCTGCTTTTTTCAATTCTTAATGATCGGCTATGAAAAGCCAACTGACATTTATTCCTGATTATTATTTGACCATGCTTGTCACTTATGAACATTTTGAACATCTTGGCCATGTTCTGTTATAATCTCCACCCGGCACAGCCAGAAGAGGACTGGCCACCCCTCATAGCCTGGTTCCTCTCTAGGTTTCTTCCTAGGTTTTGGCCTTTCTAGGGAGTTTTTCCTAGCCACCGTGCTTCTACACCTGCATTGCTTGCTGTTTGGGGTTTTAGGCTGGGTTTCTGTACAGCACTTTGAGATATTAGCTGATGTACGAAGGGCTATATAAAATAAACTTGATTTGATTGATTTGATTTATGTCTTTTGATCAGCTGAAACAGAAATACCACTTGCCTAACAGGGACTTCTTTAGCTACCTACAACTACGAAACTTTATTAGGGTGACTCTCAAGGGACAATGGAACCTACCTAAGATGTCACCTATTGAACAACTCTGCCACGCAGACCAACCACTGTTCAAGACCATTTCCCGTGTTTGCGATGCTCTTATGTCAGGACTAACACTGCCTGAGCTAGATAAACCCTCGACTTAGATGGGGAAAAAGATCTGGGTATTGATCTTGATGAGGGTCTATGGAGTGACCTATGCAGGGATGGTGTTACATCCACATTGAACTCCAGATACAGACGGATCCAGTTTAATTTCCTCCATCAGCTCTATATCAGCCCCATCTAGACTGCACATGTTCAACCCTGATATCTCCTCCCTATAAAGAAATCCTTACAATGCTTAGTGAAGAAACATTCCTCCATTCCACTTGGCAGTGTAAAAAACTACACGGTTTCTGGCAAGGGGTATGAGATTGAGATTTTCCTGCTGAGGGGTGCACTATACTTGCACCCATAGGGGAGTAGTTCAAAGTCCGGGTACAGAGGGTGGCTTGGGTCTAAAATGATTCTGTGATTTTATTACACTACCTGCTGCAGGTGTCTCATTAGTTTTTTATTATGACTTTTATTTATTGTATTTTTGTATATATATATATATATATTTTAATTTTATTGCATTTTACACTTGTCTCTTGTCTTGTCACATTGTTATTTTGTTGTCTAATATCTTCTCATTTTTGTTTTGAATGTCCTTAATTAGAAAATGCAAAAATAAAATATTCAACAAAAAAGTTGAAGTCCATATTATGACAAGAACAGCTCAAATAAGCAAAGAGAAACGACAGTCCATCATTAATTTAAGAAATGAAGGTCAATCTATATGGAACATTTCAAGAACTTTTCAAGAACTTTGAAAATTTCTTAAAGTGCAGTCACAAACACCATCAAGCGCTATGATGAAACTGTCTCTCATGAAGATCGCCACAGGAAAGGAAGACCCAGAGTTACCTCTGCTGCAGAGGATAAGTTCATTAGAGTTACCAGCCTTGGAAATTGCAGCCCAAATATATGCTTCACAGAGTTCAAGTAACAGACACATCTCAAGATCAACTGTTCAGAGGAGACTGTGTGAATCAGGCCTTCGTGGTCAAATTGCTGCAAAGAAACCACTAATAAAGGACACCAATAAGAAGAAGAGACTTGCTTGGGCCAAGAAACACAAGCAATGAACATTAGACCGGTGGAAATCTGTCCTTTGGTCTGATGAGTCCAAATTAAAGATTTTTGGTTCCAACCACTGTGTTTTCGTGAGATGCTGAGTAGGTGAACGAATGATCTCCACATGTGTGGTTCCCACCGTGAAGCATGGAGGAGGAGGTGTGATGGTGCTTTCCTGGTGACACTGTCTGTGATTTATTTAGAATTCAAGGCACACAATCAGCATGGCTCCCACAGCATTCTGCAGCGGTACGCCCATCCCATCTGGTTTGGGCTTAGTGGGACTCATTTGTTTTTCAACAGGACAATGACCCAACACACCTCCAGGCTGTGTAAGGGCTATTTGACCAAGAAGGAGAGTGATGGAGTGCTGCATCAGATGACCTGGCCTCCACAATCATCCGACCTTAACCCAATTGAGATGGTTTGGGATGAGTTGGACCGCAGAGTGAAGGAAAAGCAGCCAACAAGTGCTCAGCATATGTGGGAACTCCTTCAAGACTGTTGGAAAAGCATTTCAGGTGAAGCTGGTTGAGAGAATGCGAAGAGAGTGCAAAGCTGTCATCAAGGCAAAGGGTGGCTATTTTAAATATATTTTGATTTAACACTTTTTTGGTTACTGCATGATTCCATATGTGTTATTTTATAGTTTTGATGTCTTCACTATTATTCTACATGTGGAAAATAGTACAAATAAAGAAAAACCCTTTAATGAGTAGGGGTTCTAAAACTTTTGACCGGTAGTGTACATCTACTGATTTTACCCTGGACTTCTTTCACCATATCTGGAATAACAGGTCTGTTTAGAACTATATTTAAGCAATAAGGTACGAGGGGGTGTGATATGTGGCCAATATACCACGGCTAAGGGCTGTTCTTAGGCATGACGCATCGCCTTATTGTTATTATAAACTGGTTACCAACGTAATTAGAGCAGTAAAAATAAATATTTTGTCATACCCGTGGTATACACCACGGCTGTCAGCCAATCAGCATGCAGACCTCGAACCACCCAGTTTATAAATACTGGTATAACCCTGGACTGCTTCCACCGTATCTGGAATAACAGGTCCGATTATAACCCTTCATAAGTACATTTAACCCTTCATATGTCCATTTAACCCTTCATATGTCCATTTAACCCTTCATATGTCCATTTAACCCTTCATATGTCCATATAACCCTTCATATGTCCATTTAACCCTTCATATGTCCATATAACCCTTCATATGTCCATATAACCCTTCATAAGTACATTTAACCCTTCATATGTCCATTTAACCCTTCATATGTCCATTTAACCCTTCATATGTCCATATAACCCTTCATATGTCCATTTAACCCTTCATATGTCCATTTAACCCTTCATATGTCCATATAACCCTTCAAATGTCCATTTAACCCTTCAAATGTCCATTTAACCCTTCAAATGTCCATTTAACCCTTCAAAATTTAACCCTTCGTATGTCCATATAACCCTTCGTATGTCCATATAACCCTTCGTATGTCCATTTAACCCTTCATATGTCCATTTAACCCTTCATATGTCCATATAACTCTTCATGTGTCCATTTAACCCTTCATATGTCCATATAACCCTTCCTGTGTCCATTTAACCCTTCGTATGTCCATTTAACCCTTCGTATGTCCATTTAACCCTTCGTATGTCCATTTAACCCTTCGTATGTCCATTTAACCCTTCGTATGTCCATTTAACCCTTCGTATGTCCATATAACCCTTCGTATGTCCATTTAACCCTTCGTATGTCCATTTAACCCTTCGTATGTCCATATAACCCTTCGTATGTCCATATAACCCTTCGTATGTCCATTTAACCCTTCGTATGTCCATTTAACCTTTCGTATGTCCATTTAACCCTTCGTATGTCCATATAACCCTTCGTATGTCCATTTAACCCTTCGTATGTCCATTTAACCCTTCGTATGTCCATTTAACCCTTCGTATGTCCATATAACACAGGCTGTATAAAGTAAGTAAGTTGCCTTGTCCGAGCCAGGATGCCAGGATGGCCCATAGGGGAGGAGCCTACAGATGTAGGATCTTAATTTGAGCCAGTTTGCTGTAGCAGGAAAATAATCTTGCCGCAACAGGAAATGTGAATTATTATGTTGATTGTAATTAATGGACGTTTTATGTAGGGGTTGAGACATTTTTCGTTAGGGCAAATCAAGTCTGACAATTTTCAATTGGATATCAATTTTGTGATATCCAATTACGATCTTGTTTCATCACCGCAACTCCCCAACGGGCTCGGGAGAGGCGAATGTCGAGTCATGCGTACTCCAAAACATTACTCGGCAAAACACGCTTCTTAATACCCACCCCCTTAACCCGGAAGCCAGCCGGGTGTGTCGGAGGAAACGTGTTCAACTGACGACCGAAGTCTGCTTGCAGGCGCCCGGCCCGCCACAAGGTGTTGCTAGAGCGCGATGAGCCAAGTTAAGCCCCCCGGGCCAAACCCTCCCCTAACCCGGGACGACGCTGGGCCAATTGTGCGCCGCCCTATGGGACTCCCGGTCACAGCCGGTTGTGACACAGCCCGGGATCGAACCCGGGTCTGTAGCGGCGCCTTAGACCGCTGCGCCACTCGGGAGGCCCCTTTAGAAGCCTTTAAAACCTCAAATACACTACAAATTAGCATTCTCAGCAACAAAAGAGTGCACAAATGAAGGTCCCCCATCTGTATCTACTGTTTGAATTACATGTGCACTCCCTGGACAGGACACTAGTCTATTGCAGGGCCTTACCTCCAATCCATCTCCTGCCAAGCAGATCAGCCAGTCCATCTCCTTAAAACTGAGTGCCAAGCAGATCAGGTCACATTTTTAGTCTTTGATATGGCTTGACCAGGGATCGAACTCCCCATCTTCCAATCGAAGGGCGTTATTTTCGGCTGGCACAATTGTCAAACGCACAAATTGCTCGTTTGCAATTTCGACCTGTTAAAGCCGTCACTCTTCTAGTTTAAAACCCGAGCGGCAGGTAAATTACCTGTTTTATATGAGCTCGATTGCACTGAGGTGGGAATACTTGAGGTGTGCCCTTAAAAACATGGGCCAAAGTGCCAATTTCAGTATGCTACTGGTGGGGATATTTAAGACCAACCAAAGTCTGGTTTTAGCGGTAACGTGGTTGGTTATGGCATGGATTTTGACAACGGAAGCGCGGCTTTTCCAGGCCTGACGCACAGTGCCCATAATGCACGTGGAACAAAATAGATGTGCTTTTTGTGCCCGTAAACCTCGTATTTCGAAACATAAAAACGAAGGATTTTGTTCCCATTCCGTTTAATTTGATTAACAACCAAGCTTAGCCTCCTCTCCTCTCAATGACGGGCTGTTCTTTTGTCCTGCCCAAATGCATTCACCAAGTAGCCACTCCCGAGTGGCGCAGCGGTCTAAGGCACTGCATCTCAGTGCTAGAGGCGTCACTACAGACACCCTGGTTCGAAATCACAACCGGCCGTGATTGGGAGTCCCATAAGGCGGAGCACAATTTGCTCAGCGTTGTCCGGGTTTGGCCGGTGTAGGTCGTCATTGTAAATAAGAATTTGTTCTTAACTGACTTGCCTAGTTAGATACATGTTTAAAAATATATATTGATAAAGGGTTTGGTGTTTGAGACTGCTTTGAAATAAATCACCAAAGCTTTATTAAAAGATCAAGTTTGGCAGCAGCAAAACAGTGAGCAGACGTCCCCTTTTTATCTATATAAGCTATTACATTATTTTATCCATCTCCTGTTATTATTTTAGCTGTATGTAAACCCCCTCCATGTAGACTATATGCCATCATGGAACATAAACCATGTAGACTATATGTCCATCAGGGAACATAAACCATGTGGACTATATGTCCATCATGGAACATAAACCATGTAGACTATATGTCCATCATGGAACATAAACCCCTCCATGTAGACTATATGTCCATCATGGAACATAAACCATGTGGACTATATGTCCATCATATAACATAAACCATGTAGACTATATGTCCATCATGGAACATAAACCATGTAGACTATATGTCCATCATGGGACATAAACCCTCCATGTAGACTATATGTCCATCATGGAACATAAACCATGTGGACTATATGTCCATCATATAACATAAACCATGTAGACTATATGTCCATCATGGAACATAAACCATGTAGACTATATGTCCATCATGGGACATAAACCCTCCATGTAGACTATATGTCCATCATGGAACATAAACCATGTGGACTATATGTCCATCATATAACATAAACCATGTAGACTATATGTCCATCATGGAACATAAACCATGTAGACTATATGTCCATCATGGAACATAAACCATGTAGACTATATGTCCATCATATAACATAAACCATGTAGACTATATGTCCATCATGGAACATAAACCATGTAGACTATATGTCCATCATGGGACATAAACCCTCCATGTAGACTATATGTCCATCATGGAACATAAACCATGTAGACTATATGTCCATCAGGGAACATAAACCATGTGGACTATATGTCCATCAGGGAACATAAACCATGTAGACTATATGTCCATCAGGGAACATAAACCCCTCCATGTAGACTATATGTCCATCAGGGAACATAAACCATGTAGACTATATGTCCATCATGGAACATAAACCATGTAGACTATATGTCCATCAGGGAACATAAACCATGTAGACTATATGTCCATCAGGGAACATAAACCATGTAGACTATATGTCCATCATGGAACATACACCATGTAGACTATATGTCCATCATATAACATAAACCATGTAGACTATATGTCCATCATGGAACATAAACCATGTAGACTATATGTCCATCATGGGACATAAACCCTCCATGTAGACTATATGTCCATCATGGAACATAAACCATGTGGACTATATGTCCATCATATAACATAAACCATGTAGACTATATGTCCATCATGGAACATAAACCATGTAGACTATATGTCCATCAGGGAACATAAACCATGTAGACTATATGTCCATCATGGAACATAACCCATGTAGACTATATGTCCATCATGGAACATAAACCATGTAGACTATATGTCCATCATGGAACATAACCCATGTAGACTATATGTCCATCATGGAACATAAACCATGTAGACTATATGTCCATCAGGGAACATAAACCATGTAGACTATATGTCCATCATGGAACATAACCCATGTAGACTATATGTCCATCATGGAACATAACCCCCTCCATGTAGACTATATGTCCATCATAGAACATAAACCATGTAGACTATATGTCCATCATGGAACATAAACCATGTAGACTATATGTCCATCATGGAACATAAACCATGTAGACTATATGTCCATCATGGAACATAAACCATGTAGACTATATGTCCATCATGGAACATAAACCATGTAGACTATATGTCCATCATGAAACATATGTCCATCATGGAACATAAACCATGTAGACTAAATGTCCATCATGGAACATAAACCATGTAGACTATATGTCCTTCATGGAAAATAAACCATGTAGACTATATGTCCATCATGGAACATAACCCCTCCATGTAGACTATATGTCCATCATGGAACATAACCCCTCCATGTAGACTATATGTCCATCATGGAACATAACCCATGTAGACTATATGTCCATCATGGAACATAAACCATGTAGACTATATGTCCATCATGGAACATAAACCATGTAGACTATATGTCCATCATGGAACATAAACCATGTAGACTATATGTCCATCAGGGAACATAAACCATGTAGACTATATGTCCACCATGGAACATAAACCATGTAGACTATATGTCCATCATGGAACATAAACCATGTAGACTATATGTCCATCATGGAACATAACCCATGTAGACTATATGTCCATCAGGGAACATAAACCATGTAGACTATATGTCCATCATGGAACATAACCCATGTAGACTATATGTCCATCATGGAACATAAACCATGTAGACTATATGTCCATCATGGAACATAAACCATGTAGACTATATGTCCATCAGGGAACATAAACCATGTAGACTATATGTCCATCAGGGAACATAAACCATGTAGACTATATGTCCATCATGGAACATAAACCATGTAGACTATATGTCCATCATGGAACATAAACCATGTAGACTATATGTCCATCATGGAACATAAACCATGTAGACTATATGTCCATCATGGAACATAAACCATGTAGACTATATGTCCATCATGGGACATAAACCCCTCCATGTAGACTATATGTCCATCATGGAACATAAACCATGTAGACTATATGTCCATCAGGGAACATAAACCATGTAGACTATATGTCCATCAGGGAACATAAACCATGTGGACTATATGTCCATCAGGGAACATAAACCATGTAGACTATATGTCCATCATGGAACATAAACCATGTAGACTATATGTCCATCATGGAACATAAACCATGTAGACTATATGTCCATCATGGAACATAAACCATGTAGACTATATGTCCATCATGGAACATAAACCATGTAGACTATATGTCCATCATGGAACATAAACCATGTAGACTATATGTCCATCAGGGAACATAACCCATGTAGACTATATGTCCATCATGGAACATAAACCATGTAGACTATATGTCCATCAGGGAACATAAACCATGTGGACTATATGTCCATCATGGAACATAAACCATGTAGACTATATGTCCATCATGGAACATAAACCATGTAGACTATATGTCCATCATGGAACATAAACCATGTAGACTATATGTCCATCATGGAACATAAACCATGTAGACTATATGTCCATCATGGAACATACACCATGTAGACTATATGTCCATCATGGAACATAAACCATGTAGACTATATGTCCATCATGGAACATAAACCATGTAGACTATATGTCCATCATGGAACATAAACCATGTAGACTATATGTCCATCATGGAACATAAACCATGTAGACTATATGTCCATCATGGAACATAAACCATGTAGACTATATGTCCATCATGGGACATAAACCCCTCCATGTAGACTATATGTCCATCATGGGACATAAACCATGTAGACTATATGTCCATCATGGAACATAAACCATGTAGACTATATGTCCATCATGGAACATAAACCATGTAGACTATATGTCCATCATGGAACATAAACCATGTAGACTATATGTCCATCATGGAACATAAACCATGTAGACTATATGTCCATCAGGGAACATAACCCATGTAGACTATATGTCCATCATGGAACATAAACCATGTAGACTATATGTCCATCAGGGAACATAAACCATGTGGACTATATGTCCATCATGGAACATAAACCATGTAGACTATATGTCCATCATGGAACATAAACCATGTAGACTATATGTCCATCATGGAACATAAACCATGTAGACTATATGTCCATCATGGAACATAAACCATGTAGACTATATGTCCATCATGGAACATACACCATGTAGACTATATGTCCATCATGGAACATAAACCATGTAGACTATATGTCCATCATGGAACATAAACCATGTAGACTATATGTCCATCATGGAACATGAACCCCTCCATGTAGACTATATGTCCATCAGGGAACATAACCCATGTAGACTATATGTCCATCATGGAACATAAACCATGTAGACTATATGTCCATCATGGAACATAAACCATGTAGACTATATGTCCATCATGGAACATAAACCATGTAGACTATATGTCCATCATGGAACATAAACCATGTAGACTATATGTCCATCATGGAACATGAACCCCTCCATGTAGACTATATGTCTAAGCCTAAACCAGATGGGATGGTGTATCGCTGCAGAATGCTGTGGGAGCCATGCTGGTTGTGTGCCTTGAATTCTAAATAAATGACAGACAGTGTCACCAGCAAAGCACCCCCACACCATCACACCTCCTCCTCCATGCTTCACGATGGAACCACACATGTGGAGATCATCCATTCACCTACTCTGCGTCTTACAAAGACACAGCGGTTGGAACCAAAAATCTCTAATTTGGACTCATCAGACCAAAGGACAGATTTCCACCGGTCTAATGTCCATTGCTCGTGTTTCTTGCTCCAAGCAAGTGTCTTCTTCTTATTGGTGTCCTTTAGTAGTGATTTCTTTGCAGCAATTCGACCATGAAGGCCTGATTCACGCAGTTTCCTGTGAAGCATTTATTTGGGCTGCAATTTCTGAGGCTGGTAACTCCAATGAACTTATCCTCTGCAGCAGAGGGAACTCTGGGTCTTCCATTCCTGTGGCAGTCTTCATGAGAGACAGTTTCATCATAGCGCTTGATGGTTTTTGCGACGGCACTTGAAGAAACTTTCAAAGTTCTTGAAATGTTTCTTAAAGTAATGATGAAGTATCGTTTCTCTTTGCTTATTTGAGCTGTTCTTGCCATAATATGGACTTTGGGCTATCTTCTGTATACAGCGCAACTGATTGGCTCAAACGCATTAAGAAGGAAAGAAATTCTACAAATTGACTTTTAACAAGGCACACCTGTTAATTGAAATGCATTCCAGGTGACTACCTCATGAAGCTGGTTGAGAGAATGCTAAGCATGTGCCAAGCTGTCATGAAGGCAAAGGGTGGCTACTTTGAAGAATCTCAAATATAAAATATATTTTGATTTGTTGAACATTGTGTTGGTTACTACATACTTCCGTATGCGTTATTTCAAAGTTTTGATGTCTTCACTATTATTCTACAATGTAGAAAATAGTTATCTTTATCCTGGACCTGAGATATTTTTTTAATGTTTGTTTGTTTGTGTGTTAATCTCCAGGTGGTTACGCACTATATCGGTCATATTATTTCTGAACAAGCAGGACATGTTGGCTGACAAAGTATTAGCTGGGAAATCCAAAATTGAAGACTACTTCCCTGAATATTCTCGCTACACCATACCACATGAAGGTAGGCAGTCTACAGTACTACACCATACCACATGAAGGTAGGCAGTACTACACCATACCACATGAAGGTAGGCAGTCTACTACACCATACCAAATGAAGGTAGGCAGTCTACTACACCATACCAAATGAAGGTAGGCAGCCTACAGTACTACACCATACCACATGAAGGTAGGCAGTCTACTACACCATACCAAATGAAGGTAGGCAGTCTACTACACCATACCAAATGAAGGTAGGCAGTCTACTACACCATACCACATGAAGGTAGGCAGTCTACTACACCATACCAAATGAAGGTAGGCAGTCTACTACACCATACCACATGAAGGTAGGCAGTCTACTACACCATACCAAATGAAGGTAGGCAGTCTACTACACCATACCAAATGAAGGTAGGCAGCCTACAGTACTACACCATACCACATGAAGGTAGGCAGTACTACACCATACCACATGAAGGTAGGTAGTCTACAGTACTACACCATACCACATGAAGGTAGGCAGTCTACAGTACTACACCATACCACATGAAGGTAGGCAGTACTACACCATACCACATGAAGGTAGGCAGTACTACACCATACCACATGAAGGTAGGCAGTACTACACCATACCACATGAAGGTAGGCAGTCTACAGTACTACACCATACCACATGAAGGTAGGCAGTACTACACCATACCAAATGAAGGTAGGCAGTCTACAGTACTACACCATACCACATGAAGGTAGGCAGTCTACTACACCATACCAAATGAAGGTAGGCAGTCTACTACACCATACCATATGAAGGTAGGCAGCCTACAGTACTACACCATACCACATGAAGGTAGGCAGTACTACACCATACCACATGAAGGTAGGTAGTCTACAGTACTACACCATACCACATGAAGGTAGGCAGTCTACAGTACTACACCATACCACATGAAGGTAGGCAGTACTACACCATACCACATGAAGGTAGGCAGTACTACACCATACCACATGAAGGTAGGCAGTACTACACCATACCACATGAAGGTAGGCAGTCTACAGTACTACACCATACCACATGAAGGTAGGCAGTACTACACCATACCACATGAAGGTAGGCAGTACTACACCATACCACATGAAGGTAGGCAGTACTACACCATACCACATGAAGGTAGGCAGTACTACACCATACCACATGAAGGTAGGTAGTCTACAGTACTACACCATACCACATGAAGGTAGGCAGTCTACAGTACTACACCATACCACATGAAGGTAGGCAGTACTACACCATACCACATGAAGGTAGGCAGTACTACACCATACCACATGAAGGTAGGCAGTACTACACCATACCACATGAAGGTAGGCAGTACTACACCATACCACATGAAGGTAGGTAGTCTACAGTACTACACCATACCACATGAAGGTAGGCAGTACTACACCATACCACATGAAGGTAGGTAGTCTACAGTACTACACCATACCACATGAAGGTAGGCAGTACTACACCATACCACATGAAGGTAGGCAGCCTACAGTACTACACCATACCACATGAAGGTAGGCAGTACTACACAATACCACATGAAGGTAGGCAGTCTACAGTACTACACCATACCAAATGAAGGTAGGCAGTCTACAGTACTACACCATACCACATGAAGGTAGGCAGTCTACAGTACTACACCATACCACATGAAGGTAGGCAGTACTACACCATACCACATGAAGGTAGGCAGTCTACAGTACTACACCATACCACATGAAGGTAGGCAGTCTACAGTACTACACCATACCACATGAAGGTAGGCAGTACTACACCATACCACATGAAGGTAGGCAGCCTACAGTACTACACCATACCACATGAAGGTAGGCAGTACTACACCATACCACATGAAGGTAGGCAGTCTACAGTACTACACCATACCAAATGAAGGTAGGCAGTCTACAGTACTACACCATACCAAATGAAGGTAGGCAGTACTACACCATACCACATGAAGGTAGGCAGTACTACACCATACCACATGAAGGTAGGCAGTACTACACCATACCACATGAAGGTAGGCAGCCTACAGTACTACACCATACCACATGAAGGTAGGCAGTACTACACCATACCAAATGAAGGTAGGCAGTACTACACCATACCAAATGAAGGTAGGCAGTACTACACCATACCACATGAAGGTAGGCAGTACTACACCATACCAAATGAAGGTAGGCAGCCTACAGTACTACACCATACCACATGAAGGTAGGCAGTACTACACCATACCAAATGAAGGTAGGCAGCCTACAGTACTACACCATACCAAATGAAGGTAGGCAGTCTACAGTACTACACAATACCACATGAAGGTAGGCAGTACTACACCATACCAAATGAAGGTAGGCAGCCTACAGTACTACACCATACCACATGAAGGTAGGCAGTCTACTACACCATACCAAATGAAGGTAGGCAGCCTACAGTACTACACCATACCAAATGAAGGTAGGCAGTACTACACCATACCAAATGAAGGTAGGCAGTCTACAGTACTACACCATACCACATGAAGGTAGGCAGTCTACAGTACTACACCATACCAAATGAAGGTAGGCAGTCTACAGTACTACACAATACCACATGAAGGTAGGCAGTCTACAGTACTACACCATACCAAATGAAGGTAGGCAGTCTACAGTACTACACAATACCACATGAAGGTAGGCAGTCTACAGTACTACACCATACCAAATGAAGGTAGGCAGCCTACAGTACTACACCATACCAAATGAAGGTAGGCAGTCTACAGTACTACACCATACCACATGAAGGTAGGCAGTCTACAGTACTACACCATACCACATGAAGGTAGGCAGTCTACAGTACTACACCATACCACATGAAGGTAGGCAGTCTACAGTACTACACCATACCACATGAAGGTAGGCAGTCTACAGTACTACACCATACCAAATGAAGGTAGGCAGTCTACAGTACTACACCATACCACATGAAGGTAGGCAGCCTACAGTACTACACCATACCACATGAAGGTAGGCAGTACTACACCATACCAAATGAAGGTAGGCAGCCTACAGTACTACACCATACCACATGAAGGTAGGCAGTCTACTACACCATACCAAATGAAGGTAGGCAGCCTACAGTACTACACCATACCAAATGAAGGTAGGCAGCCTACAGTACTACACCATACCACATGAAGGTAGGCAGTCTACTACACCATACCAAATGAAGGTAGGCAGCCTACAGTACTACACCATACCAAATGAAGGTAGGCAGCCTACAGTACTACACCATACCAAATGAAGGTAGGCAGTCTACAGTACTACACCATACCACATGAAGGTAGGCAGTACTACACCATACCAAATGAAGGTAGGCAGCCTACAGTACTACACCATACCACATGAAGGTAGGCAGTCTACAGTACTACACCATACCACATGAAGGTAGGCAGCCTACAGTACTACACCATACCACATGAAGGTAGGCAGTCTACAGTACTACACCATACCACATGAAGGTAGGCAGTACTACACCATACCACATGAAGGTAGGCAGTCTACAGTACTACACCATACCACATGAAGGTAGGCAGTCTACAGTACTACACCATACCACATGAAACCACACCATCCCACACCACATCACATGAAACCACACCATCCCACACCACATCACATGAAACCACACCATCCCACACCACAACACATGAAACCACACCATCCCACACCACATCACATGAAACCACACCATCCCACACCACATCACATGAACCCACACCATCCCACACCACATCACATGAACCCACACCATCCCACACCACATCACATGAAACCACACCATCCCACACCACATCACATGAAACCACACCATCCCACACCACATCACATGAACCCACACCATCCCACACCACATCACATGAAACCACACCATCCCACACCACATCACATGAACCCACACCATCCCACACCACACCATCCCACACCACAACACATGAACCCACACCATCCCACACCACATGAAACCACACCATCCCACACCACATCACATGAAACCACACCATCCCACACCACATCACATGAACCCACACCATCCCACACCACATCACATGATTACTTTTTATTTGGATAATGTCGCCAACAAAAACAAGAAACAAAATAAACGACTGTGAAGCTTCCGAGGGCTATAGTAATGCCACTAACAAAGATAACTACCCACACTGAAGGAGGGAAAAAGGGATACCTAAGTATGGTTCCCAATCAGAGACAACGATAGACAGCTGTCCCTGATTGAGAACCATACCAAAACATAGAAATAAAGAAACATAGAAAACAAAACATAGAATGCCCACCCCACATCACACCCTGACCAAACCAAATAGAGACATAAAACGGCTCTCTTAGGTCACGGCGTGACACTCTGTGTAGTTCGGAGATTGAAGTTAACATATTGTCAGCTTTGAACAATTGCTGGAAGTCTACCTGTACAGTAGCTAGCTCCTCTTAAAAGTAGAGGAATACACCTATTTATAAACTGGGTGGTTGGTCATTTATAGTCTTACAAAATGTGTTAAATTTCACTGATAATCATAAGAAACAAGATTCTATCCACTTCCTCATAATATCACAATTTTTTTTGCATAGAGATGTGATACATTCTTGTCACATATTTCACGTTTTTTTTTCTCATTCTTGTTCGCCACCCTTCTTGAAGTAACCTTTCTCATTTTAGAGAATCTGCTGTGCAGGCAGGTTAGTCTCACTTCATTTAGGTTAGCTAGCTATTGGTTGTATTATTTGTTATCAAACAAACCAGCCACCCAGTGACAGACGTAGTTTGCGTACGAAATGGCAAACTATTCCCTATATAGTACATGCAGGTCAATAGTAGTGCACTATCTAGGGAATAGGGTGCCAACTCTGGTCAACAGTAGTGCACTATACAGGGAATAGGGTGCCAACTCTGGTCAATAGTAGTGCACTATACAGGGAATAGGGTGCCAACTCTGGTCAATAGTAGTGCACTATACAGGGAATAGGGTGCCAACTCTGGTCAATAGTAGTGCACTATAGAGGAATAGGGTGCCAACTCTGGTCAATAGTAGTGCACTATACAGGGAATAGGGTGCCAACTCTGGTCAATAGTAGTGCACTATACAGGGAATAGGGAGCCAACTCTGGTCAATAGTAGTGCACTATACAGGGAATAGGGTGCCAACTCTGGTCAATAGTAGTGCACTATACAGGGAATAGGGAGCCAACTCTGGTCAATAGTAGTGCACTATACAGGGAATAGGGTGCCAACTCTGGTCAATAGTAGTGCACTATACAGGGAATAGGGTGCCAACTCTGGTCAATAGTAGTGCACTATACAGGGAATAGGGTGCAAACTCTGGTCAATAGTAGTGCACTATACAGGGAATAGGGTGCAAACTCTGGTCAATAGTAGTGCACTATACAGGGAATAGGGTGCCAACTCTGGTCAATAGTAGTGCACTATCTAGGGAATAGGGAGCCAACTCTGGTCAATAGTAGTGCACTATACAGGGAATAGGGTGCCAACTCTGGTCAATAGTAGTGCACTATACAGGGAATAGGGAGCCAACGCTGGTCAATAGTAGTGCACTATACAGGGAATAGGGTGCCAACTCTGGTCAATAGTAGTGCACTATACAGGGAATAGGGTTGCCAACTCTGGTCAATAGTAGTGCACTATACAGGGAATAGCGTGCAAACTCTGGTCAATAATAGTGCACTATACAGGGAATAGGGTGCCAACTCTGC